>NW_015506144.1:360631-374892 GCF_001515645.1 Sinocyclocheilus grahami
TTTTTAGCAACATCATATGACCCCTTTAAACTTATTCAAGAGAATATTTTAATGGAAACAACACAATATATTATTTACTCAGTTGTTTAGTGATGGCGCTAATTAAAAATATTTTTTGTTTATTACAGTTATTGCTGCAGTGAAAGAAGAGTAAAGAAATATGATGCATGTTTTGTTGCACAAATATTTTTTCATTTGAATGTTTAAATATAAGGTCCTGCACTTTATTGTAATTGATTTGAATAGATGTTTCCACTCGGTTGAAGTTCATTCCCGCTGATGCTGGTCACACGTTTGCGTAACGGTCAGTCGGTCAGTATTTGCTCATGTGAGTGATAGAGCCGGACGTGACGAGCTGCTCACGTGTTTAGTTCAAAGCTGAGTGTTATCGGTCCGCAGCAGAGCATGCTGGGTAACTGGGGCACGTGCTCAGGCCTGAGCCTCACATGACGTCAGTACGAGCCGCTGACGCTGCACTTGTGCTGCTGCCAGATACCAGACTTTCTAGTCAAGCAGAAATATGCTGATGACGTCTATGATGATGGAGAAACCAGAGCAAAGATCAGAGTCAGGATTCATTCATGCATTACATAACAGCTGATGCAACTCTGTTCTGCACTGCTTTCAAATAAAAGATACGTGACCCTGGAGCACAAAACCAGTCATAAGGGTCAATTTTATGAAATTGAGATGTATGCATCATCTGAAAGCTGAATAAATAATCTTTCCATTGATGTATGGTTTGTTAGGATAGCACAATATTTGGCTGAGATACAACTATTTGAAAATCTGGAATCTGAGGGTGCAAAAAAATCTAAATATTGAGAAAATCATCTTTAAAGTTGTTCAAATGAAGTTCTTAGCAATGCATATTACTAATCAAACATTAAGTTTTGATATATTTACGGTAGGAGATTTACAGCTTCAATTGCATATAAAATTTCCATACATTTGGATTACATCGTTTGAACATGAACAAAGTAATAAACTTCATGAGATCAAACGCATGAATGAAACCACTCAGATTTCTGTAATATGACTAAAAACATTTGAGTTGGATTCTCATCTAAAGGTTTTTAAGTGTTACCTCTCGTCTCAGAGCGTTCACAGAACATTCAAAAGTAACATTCTTTCTTATGTTTGCAAAATGATACAATGTAACATTCCCTGAATATTCATATAACCGAGATCAAATGTTTTACCTTTGGCAGACTTCTTCTTTTAATCATAAAATAGCTTCATGTTGATCAACAAGAATTTCTAAGTATAATTGTGCTTGCAAATGTATAACACATTAAAAAAAGAGCAGGTTCAGTCGAGTCTCTGTGACGGGGCCCTTCAGGAACAACATGTTTTGCAGCTCTTATCAGACTGATTCTGTGCGGACATGAACACGCTGTTCCTCTTTATTGGACACTAGAGTTTACAGAAATCAGGACACATCCGTCTTATCGCACCAATAACTGTTTAACAGAGATTTCAACACCCTAGGACAGCTTTATGAGTCCAAACTTCTGAATCAAACTCAGATGAAGGACTTGATCCGTACGATCAGAACAAACTATCTGAAAATCTGGAATCTGAGGGTGCAAAAAAATCTAAATATTGAGAAAATCATCTTTAAAGTTGTTCAAATGAAGTTCTTAGCAATGCATATTACTAATCAAACATTAAGTTTATGGTAGGAAATGTACAAAATATCTTCATGGAACATGATCTTTACTTAATATCCTAATGATTTTTGGCATAAAAGAGAAATGTATAATTGTGACCCATACAATGTATTGTTGGCTATTGCTACAAATATCCCCCAGCGACTCAACACTGCTTCTGTGCACTTTTTTTTTCTCTAGTGATGCGAACAAAAATATGTTCTAAAAACATTTAGCTAACATTCCTATTAAGCTATAAAAATGTTATTTCTGATATTTTTGAATGTCCAAAATCTCCAGATTTTTAAATGTTTTGAAAAAAGTTTTTTCTTGGTTATGTGAACGGTAATGATGACATTAAAGGGAACGTTCCAATTTATTAGTTTATGGGAATATTATTTTCGAATGTTCTCTAAACTATCTCAGACAAACGTTTTTGTGTGTGTCTTAAGAACATTATTAACCATAAAATACAATTCCGTCATTTCTTTACTCACCCTCAAACCTGTAGAGCTTCTTTCTTCTGTTTATTTTTGGGTGAACTGTCCTTTTCAAGATCAGATAACAGCGAAGGAACATTCTATTAATGCTACTGAAAGAACGTTTGCTCATACTCTTGAGAGAACATTGCCAGCTGGGTTCTTTTGGAAACTACAAACTGAATTTAGTGCTTCATGTGTTAAAGAGCAAAGATTTCTATAGTGCTTAACATGTGTTTTGTGTCTCTTGAGCACATGTGCATCAGTTCATCGTGAGTCAGCACATTCACACTGATGATGATGATGATGATGATGAAGAGTGGGTGTTAGTAATAGTTAGCAGATGCACATTTATGACCCGAGCTCAAGCCTGTTGCTCAAGCGCTGATAGAGAAAGCGTTTCATAATAAACTAGACTGAACCGGAAACATCTGGATCACCAGACCAGAGCTTAACCTGCTAAACCAGTCTAGACCAGAGCTTAACCTGCTAAACCAGCCTAACCCTGTGACTTCCAGCTCTGAATGAGTCTAATCTGACAAAAAAATTACACTGAAACCATTTTCACTCAGAAGGTAAATGTACAATTACAAAGAAACTGTACTGTAATGCATTGAATGAAATGTGAAACTTGGAGAACTGAAAGAGTATTTCTTGTAAAAATGCATCTTATTTCTTTAACCCTTTATTTCACTTTGAAATGCCTTGTCAGTGTTTCAACAATCATCAGTAAATATTACTATATTTTCCTACCAAGTCATTATAGTTTCAATATACATTATTAAGAAGACTAAATCATTTCTAGTTAATTCTGTATTATAAACAGAATAAACAGTAATCACTCAGAACGACCTCCAATCAGCTTCTTAATGAATCGACTGTAACTATATATATATATATATATAAATTTATCTATCTATAAACTGTATTATATTAATTCATGTACATATTATGATTTTTACTATTCACTACTTACCACCTTATTATTTTATCCTCGTCATTACTTGTTTAGTGTATAATGCTTTTGGCATATTGTATGTAAAGACAACTTAAATTGAAAATGAATGAAAGGAATCAATTAAATGCGGTTACACGAGACACAAGATGTTCATATAGACTATGATGTGCACTAAACAGTCTCACCGAACGAGACATGCAGCGTGATGCATCATCATGATGACTAGAGACAAACATCTAGTGTCCTAATCTGGTCACACGTGTCTCAACCCAAAAAACAAGACTGTTGACTGTAAAGTAATAACAGATGGCACAGGCCATGCTTACTGATTTTTGTTGTATTTTACATTTCTTTCTTTGCTAAAATGTGCAAACCACTATCAAATGCACTGAGGAAGAGCTCAGAACAGACTCGCATCACAATATGATATGAATTAGGTTTTTAAAACTGGGTTAAAAACCTGAAATCAAGAACTTCATCGTTGAGCTGAGCCGGACATCTGCTGGACAAACCCTGACCTTCAGCAGCAGACACTGACTGATCTGATGTCTTACAGCGCCACCTGCTGGATCTACAGGAGAACAGACACATTTAGAGTCACTAACCCTATAAAGCCTGCTGTAACTCATCAACACAATCAACTCCTCAAGTCTTCTGTCTCTGATTGAGAGTTTAGATTTGTTTATCCAGTCAAAGCTCTTTTTGTGTAATTGTAGAAACGTCCAGCTCGTGCCAAATCTTGACTGGTTTTGATCAAGTAAGCGTCAGAATAAGTGCAGTAATATCTCCAGATGAACACTTACTGGACTGAAGCAGCTCAGCTTTACTTGATTCTCCATCAATCATGTTTTAGAGTCTCAAATCTGATCCTCAGGATCTTTTGAGGAGCGTTTGTTTCCAGAAGCTTTACTTTCACTGTTCCTCAGCGGAGGAATGATCTTCACAAGCCTCCAGAACATCTCACATCTTCTGAGGAGCCTTTATTTCTTCAGCTCTCCATCACTGCATTATATGTTTGGAGCATTTCAATCTCATCTTATTATTACTGGAGATATAGAGCCACGGCTGATATTTATATCATTTTATATTAGTATCTGCTGCACTGTTATAAATATATTTTACATCACAAGCATCAGAATTTCATCATATGAATATCAGCATCTGCAGCAAACTCATATTTTTGCTCAGTTTGAGTAAATTTGAGCTGTTTTTTCCTTCATATTCTCACTGTATCAGTCTATACGAGTCATGCTTTTTTGATTTTGTCTAAATGTTCAATAAACCGTTCCATTTCTTTAAACTATTAACCTTCATATGTCAGGCTTTAGAGGGTCATTTACCTCGATCCTTAAAGACGTGGATGATCCGTGATTGAAGAACAGCATTAAATCACACGATCTGCTCCAAAGGCAGCGCAAGTCCAACTCTGATGTGCTTTTTTTTAATCTTTGAAACCACAGAAGACATAAACCACACAAAAGCAATACGCATACAAACACAAAGGAGGTATAAAAACAATGCATTATTTTATAAAATGTTTTATTCGTATAATTGGCGGCTAATTGAAATGCATGAGATTGTATAAGATGGTGCGTAATAGACACTGTCCCAAAGAGAAACACCGGTAACACTTTCAGGATCTGATATAAATAAAAATAAAAGAGTGACAGTCACTAAACTCTACAGGACCGCTGATTCTTGATGAAAATATGTTCATATTGCAACCGCAGAGAGCGTTCAGTGGCATGTTCAAACCCAAAGCAATGCAACAGCAGAGAAAACACAAGAGCTTCAATCACTGGAGAGAAAGTCCTTCTTTGGAAATGCCTCTTTTCACACGGAAAGCCTTCAGAGCCCAAAAAGCAAGATGAAGATGAGCAGACATCCGTGAACCAGACCCGTCTTGTGCTTGATTTCACTAAATCTAAAGTGCATCGAATGCATTCTGATGCAGATGTTCAGTGTTCCAGGCGTAATTATGAAGGCGACAGAACTAAACACACACGCATGAGTCTGTACTGGCGACTGGAAGCCACACTTCACGTTTCTTCAGTCTGCACTCACATTAACGAGCCTCTCAAACGAGGGACTAAAGCACAAACCTGCCGTCTGTTTAATGAGTGAACAAAACAAAAATGACCTTTAAACGAGAAGCAACAAAAACAACTAGTACATCTTTAATCTGAGCTAAACAACAAACTACATTATCAAAAGGCAAATAGTCGGTATATTGCAACTCTCTCCACTAAACTACCTCATCATCATCATCATCATCATCATCATCATCATCATCATGCATACACTGTCACTTCCTGTCAGCAGCCACCTGATTGGCTGACGGGGGCATGTGACACACTGGCATCTCAAAAAGAAGACATCACGCCGCAGCTGGAGAGAGAACGACCCACAGCTAGTTAGTTACCAACCAACTAAAAAACTGCCAGATTAAAGCCTGCATTTGGCCAGATATAATATGGGATATATTATAAAAATGGCAAAATAATGATTCTGAACATTTATAACTAATATGTAATAAAAATACCCATGGGTAGTTAGTTATGGCTAACTAGTTTGGGTACTTAAACATCCAGATTAAAGTCTGCATATGGCCAACTACTCAGTTATAATATGGAATTTATAATAAACCGAATGACCCATGGGTAGTTAGCTACCAACTAACTAGTTTGGAATCAAAAAATCTGGATTAAAGTCTGCATTCAGTCGATTATGCAGCTATAATGCGGATTATATATATTATAAAAACAGCAAATGAATCATTCTGAACATCTACGACTAAAATATAATAAACTGAATGATCCTTTAGGCTAGATTAGGTTGAGTTTCTCTCTCCAGCTGTTGACTTCGTGTTAGCAGCGGTTCTCTGGAGCAAAACCGAACACGGCACAATCTGACCCGATATTCCCCGAGCGCACAGACGAGCGCAGACCAAATCATGGGATTCACCAGCAGTCACTATTTGGCAGCGAGTGAATGAGATTGTGTTCAATTAAAGATGAATTGATTCAGTGACTCAGAATCAGAGCGGCTGTCTCTCCTGGTGAAGCTCAAGATCGTTCCGGATCCCATGATGTGATTTCAGCTCTGCGTGCGTCGTCCGATCAGGGAGCGGTTGCATATTCGTTTGCTTTAGTGCTCGTTTACTCCGAACGAATCCGGCGGCTACAGCTGGTCGATTGTTTTCCTCCCACGAGTCGTAAAGTGCTATAAGAGATGCCGCATGCGAACCCCAGCCGAAGAAATCCTTTACGTTCTAAACATCAATGATTGTGAATTCAGGTTTCTAGAGTCTAGAATAAAATTAAGGCAAATACATTTAAGAAACCGAAGCTAACACTAGTTAATCTAGTTGAAAAACGACTACCGCTGATCTCTAGAACTCTCAGCGATGTTCCTCCGGCTGATTCAGATTCGTTCAGTCGAGCTGTGAAGCAAAGTCGCTTAACTCACTCGCACTCATCAGTAACCAGCGTCCAGGACACTCACACCATCTGTGGACCGATCACAAGCCGAGGCCTGTCATATCGTTGTATTAAAAATAGTGCAATTTTAGACATTTATATAAATAACTCTAAAACCGTGCTTTTAAGTTTGTTTTTCAGTTTTCCATATACATGTATATATATATATTTATATAGTAGCCTACACACACACACACACACACACACACAGTGAGGCTTCAACTCTCTCTCTGACCGCAAACAACTGAACAAACACTTCCATATCTGCTCCCAAACAGTCGGATGCTTTGAATATTGTGCAAAGCTCTCATGAGGAAGTCATGCACATTTAACAGAAGGAGAACTGTGATGAAGAATCACAAGATTGCGATTACGGTTTCTAAGAGGAAGACCAAATTTTCCCCATCGCTGAAAGGAAGCGTTTTTCTTTGTTGTCAGAGTTTGAGTACAGAGCGACTAAGAGCACTGAGGACAAACAACACGTAAATATTTATAGGAAGTCTGAAGCGCTGCCTCTCGGGCAACAGCAGGGGCCTCATTTATATTTGTTAAAACTGGCTTTGACGTGGAAAGTGCTTAGCGTCACGTCAGACACTTTTTCTTGTCGGAGTACTGCAGGTTTGTGGAAATATAAGCTGTTCTTGCAGCTCTAAATTAAAGAATTTGGACGATGACTGGTGATCTTTTATATGTCAATGACATCAATTCGGATGTGCGCATCTTTTTTTTTTCTAGGTGGTGAAAAGGGGCTGTTAAAAATGTATTTGTCTTTAAATCATTCATTCAAAAACACTGAATCATCCAGTAATGAATCAAGTAAATCTTGAGTCAGTCACTGAATCATTCATTCAAGAGATTCATTCAAAAACATTGAATCATCCAGTAATGAATCAAGTGAATCTTGAGAGTCATTGCATCATTCATTCAAGAGATTCATTCAAAAACACTGAATCATCCAGTAATGAATCAAGTGAATCTTGAGTGAGTCATTGAATCATTCATTCAAGAGATTCATTCAAATTTGTTTAGTTGTCTAATATTTTTTCTTCAGAATCGTGAAAGAACTAAAAGCTCCATTAAAAACAAAAAAAAAAGTCTCAATCGTTCCGCTCTATTTTTGCACACAAACAGCTCTTAATTGAGTTTTTTTTCGAATTTTTGTTCTTGGTATTCAGCAGCAATTAAATGTTTTGCAAAAAGACACAGAATAAATATGACCTTGGAGCACAAAACCAATCAATTTTTCAAAATTTCATCATCTGAAAGCTGAATAAATAATCTTTCCATTGATGTATGGTTTGTTAGGATCGGACAATATTTGGCTGAGATACAACTATTTGAAAATCTGGAATCTGAGGGTGCAAAAAAATCTAAATATTGAGAAAATCATCTTTAAAGTTGTCCAAATGAAGTTCTTAGCAATGCATATTACTAATCAAACATTAAGTTTTGATATATTTACGGTAGGAGATTTACAAAATATCTTCATGGAACATGATCTTTACTTAATATCCTAATGGCAATAGCCATATACAAAATATGTACAATGTATTGTTGGCTTATGACTGCTTTTGTGCTCCACGGTCACAAATATGCTTAACATCAAAATGTTTGATTTCCACATTGGAATCGATAAGAATCGGAATTGATCAAATTCAAACGATACCCAACCCTAGAAACGCATATTTGAGAGATGATTGTAAGATCACATTTTAGCCAAGGTTTTATAAGTGAGGCCCTAGAAGAGGAAGAGAGGCGTCAGACATGCTGTGCTTTGGCTTTGTCTTTGTTGCGTGTGTTTCTGGTGTACATGCGGCTGATGTGGATCGCTGTGGGCTGAGTCTGTGATGTGGGGGGGTAATAGTGTCCGATGACCTCGCTGTACGCCGGCGGAGCGGCGCTGATGAGCGGACCGTCGAACACGGTGCGGTTGGGCGGCGCTCGGACCGACTCTCGGTTGAGCTCCAGCTGTTGCTCCGGGTCCCGCAGCTGAAGGGAACAGGGGCCCTGGTACGGCGGAGGCTCCTCTCCGTCTGACAGAGAGATGGTGGGGGGGAGGTCGATGATGGCGTGAGGGAGGTACGGGAACGTGGGCTGGAAGCGCGGCAGACGCTCACGCTGAAGATACGATGGCACACGGTCCGGAGCGTAAACCTGCGGGAGACAGAGACGAGAGTCAAACAGGATCCGGAGCAGTGTTGTAGTAGCAGTACTTTATTTATCCCCTTGGGGAAATTCTGTTTGAGTGGGTTTCAACATGCGTTTCACGTAAACGATAGAAAGACATTACGACATACCAACGAAAACACAAAATGTGTGTCTCTGGAGCACAAAAGCAGTCATAAGTAGCACAGGTATATTTGTAGCAATAGCCAACAATACATTACATGCCAAAAATCATTGGAAACTAAAATGCATGTTTATAGTGTTTACAATGTTGGTAAATGTCTTATTTACTGTATTTTACATTAATTTTGAATGCAATAATAAAATGTGACTTATGCAACTTTTTCTTTCTTTCAACAATTTAAATTTGGACCTTTATACTCAGAGTTATTTTCTGGAAATAAACAGTCATCTCTGGATGAGAGTATAGAGTAAGAACAGCATCCAGCACTAAGTTATGCACATAAATGCAGTTATTGATGAAATAAATCATACTTCACTCGTGGCACTAGAAGAGCTGGGACCATCAGAGGACCACAGACTGCCCTCCTGCGAAAAATCAGGGAAAACAGAGAGAAAAACACATTACAATTATGCAGGACAAACCAAGAAACTGGGCTGACATTAGATTTTCATTTGTTTTAGTCACTTTAAAATTGAGTTGAGCTAGTTCTCTCTTTCTGCTCACATAATACAAGGATTTCAGCTCAGTTCAGTAAGTCATGTTCACTGATCATTTGATTACTTTAGATTCTTATATTTATATAAGGATGTGAAATATACAATATATGTTTACAGATTTTTTAAAATCATTTATATACATACAGTTAATCTAGAAGAGATTCTGAAAGCACCATTTCTCAGCATGAATGCTGGTCGCCTCTCACACATTTGGCTCCGTTTCAATCATGATTCAATTATGAGAACATGATGAATCATAATGTGTTGGATCATGACATACTGCAGCATGTCATATCGTGAGGAAGTTGATCTACATCCGCTAGGTGTCAGGATTTCTTTAGTGAGTCTCTTGAGCAGCTGGAAGTTACAGTTCAACTGCTAAATTATCTAGATTAATAGACACACGCAAACATGAGCAAAAGAATTATGGGATGATTAATCACACACACACACACACACACACACACACACACACACATACACACCCACACTCACACACACTCACACATACACACACTCACACATACACACACTCACACATACACACACTCACACATACACACACTCACACATACACACACTCACACATACACACACTCACACATACACACACTCACACATACACACACTCACACATACACACACTCACACATACACACACTCACACATACACACACTCACACATACACACACTCACACATACACACACTCACACATACACACACTCACACATACACACACTCACACATACACACACTCACACATACACACACTCACACATACACACACTCACACATACACACACTCACACATACACACACTCACACATACACACACTCACACATACACACACTCACACATACACACACTCACACATACACACACTCACACATACACACACTCACACATACACACACTCACACATACACACACTCACACATACACACACTCACACATACACACACTCACACATACACACACTCACACATACACACACTCACACATACACACACTCACACATACACACACTCACACATACACACACTCACACATACACACACTCACACATACACACACTCACACATACACACACTCACACATACACACACTCACACATACACACACTCACACATACACACACTCACACATACACACACTCACACATACACACACTCACACATACACACACTCACACATACACACACTCACACATACACACACTCACACATACACACACTCACACATACACACACTCACACATACACACACTCACACATACACACACTCACACATACACACACTCACACATACACACACTCACACATACACACACTCACACATACACACACTCACACATACACACACTCACACATACACACACTCACACATACACACACTCACACATACACACACTCACACATACACACACTCACACATACACACACTCACACATACACACACTCACACATACACACACTCACACATACACACACTCACACATACACACACTCACACATACACACACTCACACATACACACACTCACACATACACACACTCACACATACACACACTCACACATACACACACTCACACATACACACACTCACACATACACACACTCACACATACACACACTCACACATACACACACTCACACATACACACACTCACACATACACACACTCACACATACACACACTCACACATACACACACTCACACATACACACACTCACACATACACACACTCACACATACACACACTCACACATACACACACTCACACATACACACACTCACACATACACACACTCACACATACACACACTCACACATACACACACTCACACATACACACACTCACACATACACACACTCACACATACACACACTCACACATACACACACTCACACATACACACACTCACACATACACACACTCACACATACACACACTCACACATACACACACTCACACATACACACACTCACACATACACACACTCACACATACACACACTCACACATACACACACTCACACATACACACACTCACACATACACACACTCACACATACACACACTCACACATACACACACTCACACATACACACACTCACACATACACACACTCACACATACACACACTCACACATACACACACTCACACATACACACACTCACACATACACACACTCACACATACACACACTCACACATACACACACTCACACATACACACACTCACACATACACACACTCACACATACACACACTCACACATACACACACTCACACATACACACACTCACACATACACACACTCACACATACACACACTCACACATACACACACTCACACATACACACACTCACACATACACACACTCACACATACACACACTCACACATACACACACTCACACATACACACACTCACACATACACACACTCACACATACACACACTCACACATACACACACTCACACATACACACACTCACACATACACACACTCACACATACACACACTCACACATACACACACTCACACATACACACACTCACACATACACACACTCACACATACACACACTCACACATACACACACTCACACATACACACACTCACACATACACACACTCACACATACACACACTCACACATACACACACTCACACATACACACACTCACACATACACACACTCACACATACACACACTCACACATACACACACTCACACATACACACACTCACACATACACACACTCACACATACACACACTCACACATACACACACTCACACATACACACACTCACACATACACACACTCACACATACACACACTCACACATACACACACTCACACATACACACACTCACACATACACACACTCACACATACACACACTCACACATACACACACTCACACATACACACACTCACACATACACACACTCACACATACACACACTCACACATACACACACTCACACATACACACACTCACACATACACACACTCACACATACACACACTCACACATACACACACTCACACATACACACACTCACACATACACACACTCACACATACACACACTCACACATACACACACTCACACATACACACACTCACACATACACACACTCACACATACACACACTCACACATACACACACTCACACATACACACACTCACACATACACACACTCACACATACACACACTCACACATACACACACTCACACATACACACACTCACACATACACACACTCACACATACACACACTCACACATACACACACTCACACATACACACACTCACACATACACACACTCACACATACACACACTCACACATACACACACTCACACATACACACACTCACACATACACACACTCACACATACACACACTCACACATACACACACTCACACATACACACACTCACACATACACACACTCACACATACACACACTCACACATACACACACTCACACATACACACACTCACACATACACACACTCACACATACACACACTCACACATACACACACTCACACATACACACACTCACACATACACACACTCACACATACACACACTCACACATACACACACTCACACATACACACACTCACACATACACACACTCACACATACACACACTCACACATACACACACTCACACATACACACACTCACACATACACACACTCACACATACACACACTCACACATACACACACTCACACATACACACACTCACACATACACACACTCACACATACACACACTCACACATACACACACTCACACATACACACACTCACACATACACACACTCACACATACACACACTCACACATACACACACTCACACATACACACACTCACACATACACACACTCACACATACACACACTCACACATACACACACTCACACATACACACACTCACACATACACACACTCACACATACACACACTCACACATACACACACTCACACATACACACACTCACACATACACACACTCACACATACACACACTCACACATACACACACTCACACATACACACACTCACACATACACACACTCACACATACACACACTCACACATACACACACTCACACATACACACACTCACACATACACACACTCACACATACACACACTCACACATACACACACTCACACATACACACACTCACACATACACACACTCACACATACACACACTCACACATACACACACTCACACATACACACACTCACACATACACACACTCACACATACACACACTCACACATACACACACTCACACATACACACACTCACACATACACACACTCACACATACACACACTCACACATACACACACTCACACATACACACACTCACACATACACACACTCACACATACACACACTCACACATACACACACTCACACATACACACACTCACACATACACACACTCACACATACACACACTCACACATACACACACTCACACATACACACACTCACACATACACACACTCACACATACACACACTCACACATACACACACTCACACATACACACACTCACACATACACACACTCACACACACACACACACACACACACACACACACACACACAAGCGTCGTGAGTCAATGATAATATGACCAAGCTGAACCTAAAATTAGAACAGTTACTCCACTGTGATGTGACGCCTGGAGTGAGACAGACATCAGCGTGTGTGAATGAAGCCGTTACGGACAGTGTGTGTGTGTGTGTGTATGTGTGTGTGTGTGTGTGTGTGTATGTGTGTGTGT
>NW_015506144.1:375978-377349 GCF_001515645.1 Sinocyclocheilus grahami
AATATATTTAATGGTATGACACCATATCTGGTACTTAAGTAAAAAGACGAATTTTTATGCAAAGTTAATAGATTAATACTATTAGCCTACTTTACTAGAGAACTAACATAATCTATAAAGGTGCAAAAATGCATTTACTTGCACATATTTGAGAATCGAGATATTTCATGATATATTTTGGGAATATTAAAAAAATAAAACCCCTGCTGAATAAAACATTAGACATCATTAGAAAATTTGTAATGGTTTTACTGGTTAGAATGGGACTTGTATTGGTTTTACTGGTTATAATGGGGCATTTTGGCATCATTTTTGTGTGAATTTGTCCATTTAAACACAATACTTCAGAGAGAGCTTAATATTTGCACACGTTCCGAGGCGCGGGTTTGCACGCTTCGCACAAATCTTCTCACTGCGCACGCAAGCTCGCATCCTCTGGCTCTTAAATGTTTAAACTGGCAAAGCTTAAATGAGTTTAGCTTACACACAGATATCAACGTGTGCTGTTCAGGTCTCACCTGTGCGCGTGTGCTATTAGTGATGACGGAATACATGCTCATATTCCAGCATACGGCACTCGCATTGAACAAGAGTGAATGGTTTGTCCACCCGTTTTTTGTTGTAATGTACTGGGAAGCCAGAATGTGCATCCATCAACAGAAACAGCCGAACCCTGTTTGTTTTACGTGTTATTTATATATTAAAGACGTTCAGACACAGAAAACTGATCTCAATTGAACCATCACACTTGCTGACCCAATCAAAGTCATGAAAGCAAACAAAGCAGACAAACCTCCAGCAGCCGTAAAAACACAGCAGCTTCTCTAAGACACTATCATTTATTTATTTATTCACTTTTTAACGCCATGCCAGCATCAAGGCTATTTTCACGGCGATCTCAGAATAAATTACACAAGATATACAATTACCAAAAAGTCATAAAAGACATTGCAGATCTACACTAGACCAAAATTCACTCAGGTGAGACATTCTTAAATAAATCGTAAGACACTATAGAGAGAGCGTCAGACTCACCGCTGCAGCGCGTCTGAACACACGGATGCGAACCGTCCACCGCACGGAGCTGCATGATGCACATCCACCAGAGACAAACTCACACTGAAGCCCCTGCGTTCCCACACACCCCGAGGGGGACGGGCCCGAGCGCCGCCGGTCTAGACTCAATTGTCTGAGCGAGTCAGTTTTGAATATGAAAACAAAAAGAGTGCGAGACAGCTGATGGTGCGAGGACGTGAAGTGAGCCACGAGCGCAGAACCAGACACAAACACACATTCATAATGACTGACTGTCCCCAGACACACACACACACACACACACACACACACACTCACACACACACACACATACAC
>NW_015506144.1:377528-378589 GCF_001515645.1 Sinocyclocheilus grahami
CACACACACACACACACACACACACACACACACACACACACTCTCTCACACACACTCAGAGATCAGACGCAGGGTGACAGAGGGGTCATAAGGGGTCAAGAGAGGTCAAAGCTCCGCCCCTCCCCTGGCTCTTTCTCACGGGTCATTCCCGGTCACAGTCGAGCCAGACAGACAGAGAGAGGAGGGGCGTGTGTGTGTGTGTGTGTGTGTTTGTTTAGCTGCAGTTTGGGAACAAATCTGACCTCAGAAATTAGGTTAAATCTGACCAAACCTCCCTGTAGGAACATTCAGGACGGTCTTTAACTGGAAAAATAGATTTATGTACCAAAAAAAAATCACTTCCTCCAGCATATACTATATAAAATATATATAAAGCTCCTTGCATATGTTATATCTAAAATACTAAAAGCTCCTCCAGCACATATTATATATATATATATATATATATATATAAAAATATAAAGCTGATCCAGTATATATTGGGTAACACTTAATAAGCTGTCGTTTGTTAACATTAGTTCATGTTTTAACTAACATGATCAAACAATGAACGATACATTTATTTTTTCATCTTTGTTAACATTAGTTCATAAAAATACAGTCGTTCATAGTTTGTTAGTTCACAGTGCATTAACTAATGTTAAAAAACACAACTTGTGATTTTAATAATGTATTAGTTAATGCTGAAATGAACATTAACTAAGATTAATAAATGCTGTAGGAGCTCATTCTTAGTTCATGTTAACTAATGAACCTTATTGTAAAGTGTTACCATATGATATATAAAATATATAAATATTCATCTATAAAATAGTTTAAATAGAAAAAGTCTTCTTTTGTGGTTTATGTTAGTCTGTGGTAGTTTGAGTCAATTTTACGATAAAACAACAGAAGTCTATATGTGCTAATTTACATGGCCAGATAAACGTGTGTGTGTGTGTATGTGTGTGAGTGTGAGTGTGTGTGTCTGTGAGTGTCTGTGTAAGAGTGTGTGAGTGTGTGTGTGTCTGTCTGTCTGTGTGTGTGTGTGTCTGTGAGTGAGAGTGTGTGTGTGTGTGTGT
>NW_015506144.1:383686-386089 GCF_001515645.1 Sinocyclocheilus grahami
ATATTAAAACATTATAATTATATTATAATATTATAATGTATATTAGTAATTAATATAAAAATATTTTATTACTATATTATATTTTGTGATATATTTTACGTTAAATATGCGGTATATATAATAGAAATGTAAATTATATTAGGATGTTTTATATTATAATTATCTCATAATATTATAAATAATAAAGAAATAGGCTCCTGTGTTTTTTTTTATTATTTAAGAAAAAGACAGAGACAATAGACAATGAGACAGAGACAAATATTCCAGAAGATGGGCTTCGGTGCTTTACTAACACACGAGGATCATGGGAAGAGACGGGGCGAATGCTGTGCTTCAGAGTCTCTCTCACACACACACACACACACACACACAGACCTTTATTTCACAGGCTGGTCCTCCCTCTGACCTCTGACCCCTGCAGCACAGACGGCCCTACAGCTGCAGCGTCTCATATGCTAAATGCTCATTTACATACATCTGAATTAAACCAAGACAGCAAGTAAGACTCAGATGAGATTGTGAGACTAAAGTGACCTCCAAAACACACAAATACACACGCACGCACGCATGCGCGCACGCACACACACACACACGCACACGCACACGCACACAAACTATGTTTTGTTTTTAAAACAAAATTGTTGTATTTTAATTTGATTTTAGTTATCTATATAATCACAAACATTAAAAACATCACAATATATTACACTATATTATAAATACATGCATAAAGAAATAGAATATTGCGTAAAAAAAAAAAGTTTGTACAATGAGACTAATATTCCTAAACATCGGCTATAGGATATAATATCATAATAGTATAACACAATATAACACACAATAGTATAACACAAGTTTTATGATTTTAGTTGCTTTTTGATTAATATTTAAATAACCCATTCAAAACTTTTTAAAACTGAATTTTTAACAATTTTGGAGTTTTTAAATGAAAAAATAAAAATAATGAAATGTTTAACTTTTATTTATTTATTTGCTGAATTTTGGGTCCTACTGACTGTCTGGACGATGACAAAAGTTCCAGATATAAGAGAATTCCCATGATTCAACACACACGTGTTCATAACCGGAGCTGCTCACGGTGGTTTTAGTCAGGAACGTTCCTCTGAAGAGCAGCGAGACACAGAGAGCATGCTGGGAAAGCGGACGCAGACGTGACATAACAAATGACTAATGAAATCAAGAGTGTGTGTGTGTGTGAGAGTGTGTGTGTGTGTGTGTGTGAGAGAGTGTGTGTCTCAGGGGTCTCTCTATATTCCCACACACCCCATCTGCTATTTACGGCTCCAGACACTGAAGCGTCTGTGTGAGTCTCACTGAACACAAAAGAACCTTCAACCAAACCACCATCAGTACAGATGAACAAAACCAGCACATGATCTCTAGGTTAACTAAACTAACTCCACGCTTCCAGGCATAGTCCAGACACAAAGCCAATCTCCTCGCGTCTCTGCCAGCAGCATATGCTCATAGACGGGCAAACAGAGTCCAGACTAGCTTTACCTTCACCTGGGCCGCTGCCAGAGCGCTTAATTATTAACTCACACACTCAGACAGGAACTCTTAATGGAGACTAAAATAGCTAGCACTAGCTGATGAGAGTCTGAAGCTGATAACAGATCACAGCGAGTGGGACAGAAACACACTGATAAAGGCAATCAATCAATGGCCAATAATGAAAGAGTGGGACGGCCCGGGACAGTGTCTACTGTACTTACTGTACATAAACAAGTTCAGGGAAAGGAAAGGATGACAACGCGCATTGTGTTCGTTTGCTTTATTTTGCAAAAGCACAAATCTTCTGTTTTTATTGTGAGTGTGCAAAAATAAAAGTAAACACTTTTGCGGATTATATCTTACACCAAAAATTTAGTTTTTTTTATGTTTCAGCTGTTGGATCGCGCCGGCGCCTCGCGCGCGCACACCCCACATATTCTAGCAATTCACACTTACATCGCAGTCTGTTCATTATCAAAATAAAATACAGTCAGCTAAACATATAAAAGGTTACACTGGTCAGTTTAAATAGACCGTAGTATACCGGTCCACTCGGCTGTATGCCAAGGACTTTTTTGTTCATGTGAAGAGGATGATCTTTTCCGTCTATATGCGAATGCGTGTAAAGTACAAGCCTAGTTTACATTATAAATAATAGTTAACATTCAAATACATTGAGAATATGGAAACATTTGGATTTGTGCCGAATGAGACGTGAGTAATAACCTCCAAATACATCTAGCCAAACCCGCGCTCGCTCCGTCACGTATGCACGCACGCACGGTCACGATCTAATGCACTGCAAATGCCGGATTTTTACGCCGGAAGACTGGAGGAATGATGCTGAAAATACAGCTGCGCATCACAGAAATACATTACAGTTTAACA
>NW_015506144.1:393254-396086 GCF_001515645.1 Sinocyclocheilus grahami
CACACTCACACTCACACTCACACTCACACACACACTCACACACACAGAGCAGTGTAAACACTTCCCAGACTTGTTTCTCAGACAGACACGGGCTGATATAGAGCAAAGGTCACGCTACACTCAGAGCACACTACTGAGGGAAGGTGGCAGACAGACACTCAGAATATAAGTCGGTCTTCAAGCACACAGGAAGTCAACATTTTATTTATTTAGTTAGAACACATTATTAGTCTTATGGTTAACAATTCATGCAATTCAATTCAAGTTTATTTGTATAGCGCTTTTCACAATGCAAATCAGAAAAAAAATTATTTGTAAACAGTAAAACTGTAAACACTAAAATCAGCTGATAATTCCAATGAGAAGAGATTCAAAAATCTGAAAAAATAAAAGAATAATGGAAAGATAATGAAAAAAATTACAATATTAAAACATTATAATTATATTATAATATTATAATGTATATTAGTAATTAATATAAAAATATTTTATTACTATATTATATTTTGTGATATATTTTACGTTAAATATGCGGTATATATAATAGAAATGTAAATTATATTAGGATGTTTTATATTATAATTATCTCATAATATTATAAATAATAAAGAAATAGGCTCCTGTGTTTTTTTTTATTATTTAAGAAAAAGACAGAGACAATAGACAATGAGACAGAGACAAATATTCCAGAAGATGGGCTTCGGTGCTTTACTAACACACGAGGATCATGGGAAGAGACGGGGCGAATGCTGTGCTTCAGAGTCTCTCTCACACTCACACACACACACACACACACACACAGACCTTTATTTCACAGGCTGGTCCTCCCTCTGACCTCTGACCCCTGCAGCACAGACGGCCCTACAGCTGCAGCGTCTCATATGCTAAATGCTCATTTACATACATCTGAATTAAACCAAGACAGCAAGTAAGACTCAGATGAGATTGTGAGACTAAAGTGACCTCCAAAACACACAAATACACACGCACGCACGCATGCGCGCACGCACACACACACACACGCACACGCACACGCACACAAACTATGTTTTGTTTTTAAAACAAAATTGTTGTATTTTAATTTGATTTTAGTTATCTATATAATCACAAACATTAAAAACATCACAATATATTACACTATATTATAAATACATGCATAAAGAAATAGAATATTGCGTAAAAAAAAAAGGTTTGTACAATGAGACTAATATTCCTAAACATCGGCTATAGGACATAATATCATAATAGTATAACACAATATAACACACAATAGTATAACACAAGTTTTATGATTTTAGTTGCTTTTTGATTAATATTTAAATAACCCATTCAAAACTTTTTAAAACTGAATTTTTAACAATTTTGGAGTTTTTAAATGAAAAAATAAAAATAATGAAATGTTTAACTTTTATTTATTTATTTGCTGAATTTTGGGTCCTACTGACTGTCTGGACGATGACAAAAGTTCCAGATATAAGAGAATTCCCATGATTCAACACACACGTGTTCATAACCGGAGCTGCTCACGGTGGTTTTAGTCAGGAACGTTCCTCTGAAGAGCAGCGAGACACAGAGAGCATGCTGGGAAAGCGGACGCAGACGTGACATAACAAATGACTAATGAAATCAAGAGTGTGTGTGTGTGTGAGAGTGTGTGTGTGTGTGTGTGTGAGAGAGTGTGTGTCTCAGGGGTCTCTCTATATTCCCACACACCCCATCTGCTATTTACGGCTCCAGACACTGAAGCGTCTGTGTGAGTCTCACTGAACACAAAAGAACCTTCAACCAAACCACCATCAGTACAGATGAACAAAACCAGCACATGATCTCTAGGTTAACTAAACTAACTCCACGCTTCCAGGCATAGTCCAGACACAAAGCCAATCTCCTCGCGTCTCTGCCAGCAGCATATGCTCATAGCCGGGCAAACAGAGTCCAGACTAGCTTTACCTTCACCTGGGCCGCTGCCAGAGCGCTTAATTATTAACTCACACACTCAGACAGGAACTCTTAATGGAGACTAAAATAGCTAGCACTAGCTGATGAGAGTCTGAAGCTGATAACAGATCACAGCGAGTGGGACAGAAACACACTGATAAAGGCAATCAATCAATGGCCAATAATGAAAGAGTGGGACGGCCCGGGACAGTGTCTACTGTACTTACTGTACATAAACAAGTTCAGGGAAAGGAAAGGATGACAACGCGCATTGTGTTCGTTTGCTTTATTTTGCAAAAGCACAAATCTTCTGTTTTTATTGTGAGTGTGCAAAAATAAAAGTAAACACTTTTGCGGATTATATCTTACACCAAAAATTTAGTTTTTTTTATGTTTCAGCTGTTGGATCGCGCCGGCGCCTCGCGCGCGCACACCCCACATATTCTAGCAATTCACACTTACATCGCAGTCTGTTCATTATCAAAATAAAATACAGTCAGCTAAACATATAAAAGGTTACACTGGTCAGTTTAAATAGACCGTAGTATACCGGTCCACTCGGCTGTATGCCAAGGACTTTTTTGTTCATGTGAAGAGGATGATCTTTTCCGTCTATATGCGAATGCGTGTAAAGTACAAGCCTAGTTTACATTATAAATAATAGTTAACATTCAAATACATTGAGAATATGGAAACATTTGGATTTGTGCCGAATGAGACGTGAGTAATAACCTCCAAATACATCTAGCCAAACCCGCGCTCGCTCCGTCACGTATGCACGCACGCACGGTCACGATCTAATGCACTGCAAATGCCGGATTTTTACGCCGGAAGACTGGAGGAATGATGCTGAAAATACAGCTGCGCATCACAGAAATACATTACAGTTTAACA
>NW_015506144.1:398591-413728 GCF_001515645.1 Sinocyclocheilus grahami
TGTGTGTGTGTGTGTGTGACTGTGTGTGTGTGTGTGAGAGAGTGTGTGTCTCAGGGGTCTCTCTATATTCCCACACACCCCATCTGCTATTTACGGCTCCAGACACTGAAGCGTCTGTGTGAGTCTCACTGAACACAAAAGAACCTTCAACCAAACCACCATCAGTACAGATGAACAAAACCAGCACATGATCTCTAGGTTAACTAAACTAACTCCACGCTTCCAGGCATAGTCCAGACACAAAGCCAATCTCCTCGCGTCTCTGCCAGCAGCATATGCTCATAGACGGGCAAACAGAGTCCAGACTAGCTTTACCTTCACCTGGGCCGCTGCCAGAGCGCTTAATTATTAACTCACACACTCAGACAGGAACTCTTAATGGAGACTAAAATAGCTAGCACTAGCTGATGAGAGTCTGAAGCTGATAACAGATCACAGCGAGTGGGACAGAAACACACTGATAAAGGCAATCAATCAATGGCCAATAATGAAAGAGTGGGACGGCCCGGGACAGTGTCTACTGTACTTACTGTACATAAACAAGTTCAGGGAAAGGAAAGGATGACAACGCGCATTGTGTTCGTTTGCTTTATTTTGCAAAAGCACAAATCTTCTGTTTTTATTGTGAGTGTGCAAAAATAAAAGTAAACACTTTTGCGGATTATATCTTACACCAAAAATTTAGTTTTTTTTATGTTTCAGCTGTTGGATCGCGCCGGCGCCTCGCGCGCGCACACCCCACATATTCTAGCAATTCACACTTACATCGCAGTCTGTTCATTATCAAAATAAAATACAGTCAGCTAAACATATAAAAGGTTACACTGGTCAGTTTAAATAGACCGTAGTATACCGGTCCACTCGGCTGTATGCCAAGGACTTTTTTGTTCATGTGAAGAGGATGATCTTTTCCGTCTATATGCGAATGCGTGTAAAGTACAAGCCTAGTTTACATTATAAATAATAGTTAACATTCAAATACATTGAGAATATGGAAACATTTGGATTTGTGCCGAATGAGACGTGAGTAATAACCTCCAAATACATCTAGCCAAACCCGCGCTCGCTCCGTCACGTATGCACGCACGCACGGTCACGATCTAATGCACTGCAAATGCCGGATTTTTACGCCGGAAGACTGGAGGAATGATGCTGAAAATACAGCTGCGCATCACAGAAATACATTACAGTTTAACAGAGATTCACAGAGAAAACAGCTGTTTTACATTACAATAATATTTCACTGTTTTTACTGTATTTCATATAATATATACGTATATACATTATACATATACAGAATATTATGTAACTATGTTATGTAATTCCTCATCAGCAGCTGAAGTTCATACTGTAAGCGTGTAGTGGAAGCATGTGAAGTGATTGGAGCAGATCAGACCCATGAAAGGTGATTCTGGAGTGATTTATCATGTACAGTAGTCGGGTAATCACCAGTGCTGCGCTTTCTGAATCATATCCAACATGACGGCAAACACACACACTCACACAGACAGACACACACAGACAGACACACACAGACAGACACACACAGACAATAACAATTTATTTTCATAAAAAAAAGAAAAGCTAAATATATCTGTCTTAAATAATTAAGCTAACCGATTTAAAACAGGGTGGCGCGGCGCTCCATAAACAAGTTCACGGAAAGAAAAGGATGACAACGCGCATTCTGTTTGTTTGCTTTATTTAACAAAAGCAAAAATCTTCTGTTTTTATTGTGAGTGTGCAAAAATAAAAGTAAACACTTTTGCGGATTATATCTTACACCAAAAATTTAGTTTTTTTTATGTTTCAGCTGTTGGATCGCGCCGGCGCCTCGCGCGCGCACACCCCACATATTCTAGCAATTCACACTTACATCGCAGTCTGTTCATTATCAAAATAAAATACAGTCAGCTAAACATATAAAAGGTTACACTGGTCAGTTTAAATAGACCGTAGTATACCGGTCCACTCGGCTGTATGCCAAGGACTTTTTTGTTCATGTGAAGAGGATGATCTTTTCCGTCTATATGCGAATGCGTGTAAAGTACAAGCCTAGTTTACATTATAAATAATAGTTAACATTCAAATACATTGAGAATATGGAAACATTTGGATTTGTGCCGAATGAGACGTGAGTAATAACCTCCAAATACATCTAGCCAAACCCGCGCTCGCTCCGTCACGTATGCACGCACGCACGGTCACGATCTAATGCACTGCAAATGCCGGATTTTTACGCCGGAAGACTGGAGGAATGATGCTGAAAATACAGCTGCGCATCACAGAAATACATTACAGTTTAACACAGATTCACAGAGAAAACAGCTGTTTTACATTACAATAATATTTCACTGTTTTTACTGTATTTCATATAATATATACGTATATACATTATACATATACAGAATATTATGTAACTATGTTATGTAATTCCTCATCAGCAGCTGAAGTTCATACTGTAAGCGTGTAGTGGAAGCATGTGAAGTGATTGGAGCAGATCAGACCCATGAAAGGTGATTCTGGAGTGATTTATCATGTACAGTAGTCGGGTAATCACCAGTGCTGCGCTTTCTGAATCATATCCAACATGACGGCAAACACACACACTCACACACAAACACACACTCACACACACACACACACACACACACACACACAGACAGACACAGACAGACAGACACACACAGACAGACACACACACACACAGTGCAAACACTTCCCAGACTTGTTTCTCAGACAGACACGGGCTGATATAGAGCAAAGGTCACGCTGCACTCAGAGCACTCTGGGAAGGTGGCAGACAGACACTCAGAATATCAGTCTGAAACAAAATTCAAATTAATCAAATAGAATCGACTCAGAAGAGACGTGAATGAACGCACGCGCGTCGCCTGATCCACAAATGCACATTTTAATCGCTACATGCACAAATCATGATACTTTAATACAAACTGTAACATTTGTATTCATAAATTGATTTATCATGTACAGTAGTCGGGTAATCACCAGTGCTGCGCTTTCTGAATCATATCCAACATGACGGCAAACACACACACTCACACAGACAGACACACACAGACACACACACACACAGACACTGACAGACACAGACAGACACACACACACACAGTGCAAACACTTCCCAGACTTGTTTCTCAGACAGACACGGGCTGATATAGAGCAAAGGTCACGCTGCACTCAGAGCACTCTGGGAAGGTGGCAGACAGACACTCAGAATATCAGTCTGAAACAAAATTCAAATTAATCAAATAGAATCGACTCAGAAGAGACGTGAATGAACGCACGCGCGTCGCCTGATCCACAAATGCACATTTTAATCGCTACATGCACAAATCATGATACTTTAATACAAACTGTAACATTTGTATTCATAAATATGTCTCTATTTGAACAAAATGCTGCACATTAATGTAATTCATAACTCTGCAGACACCGGTTGAAAAGCATTTGTTTCAGTGTTTTTTTCAAATCGTGTACACGTTAATGAATTGCACTGGGCCTGGTTTGTTGGTAGCTGTGTGTGTGGGGGACGTGAAATGCTGTAAACTGCGAAAATTAAGTCTCAAAATCCAAATGAACCGAACAAGGTCGACTCGAACTAGACGTCAATTAATGCACGTGTGTCACCTGATCCACATATGCATGGATTCCTTTTTGCATGAGCAATTCATGATATATTAATGCAGAACAGAACATTTTTATTCGTAAACATGTCTGTATTTGTACAAATCGCTGCACAATCATTTAATCCCGAATTCCACAGACTCAAACTGAAAGGCATTTGTTTGTGGTTAGTAAGATACATGTATAAAATTTATGCAGTACATGGATAATTGTGCGTGCATCTATTAATCATTTTGAGTCTAATTTCATCCCATATAAACCTACCCCTTACAGAAAACCTGTTTGTATTGTTACACTTTCAGATAAACATCATTTACTATTTTTAATACTTTTTTTCCCCTTGTGGGAAACGCATGCAGGCTGGTCCCCACAATGTCAAATATTTCAGGTTTTACTATCCTTGTGGGGACATTTGGTCACACACACACACGGAAGATGAAACCCTATGACTGGAGCAGCACATGCTCGACAGACAGACAGATAAACAGGCTGGATCTCATCTCTCTCAGTGTACAAGGAAGAGAGAGGAAGGGGAAAAAAACACAAAAGACTGGGAACGGAAGTAAAACAGGTTTCACAACTTCTCATGATCTTCTGCAACCAGATCCTGATCCAAACCGCACAAGGTCCAGGCATGTAGCTGCGTGTGACCGATACTGAGAGAGATAACGGAGCACAAGCTCACGCCTCGCCTGCGGTCACAGACGAAACACATGCTCACACATCGCCTCGATACCGCGGCGCAACCTCCGATTCCTCACGGACAGAACAAGGGAGTAAAAACTACAGGTACTAAAAATCTCATACCAAAAGCCGATTATTCAGAATCGATACCGATATGCTGTGAACTATACAGGGAACCATCTCATGACACATTACTATAATATCAGAGGTTAAAATTAACATCCGTTATATTCAACTGCTATTTATTTTTCAATACAATAATCACACTCAAATAAAAACTGAAAGGAACTCAAAGTAGTTTTTATAAAAACTCATCTTCATGTCAGATTTATTCAAACATCCAAATATAATTAACAGCAAATAAGCTAGTGTTTTATAGCTAACTAATCAACTGTGAACACTGGAGAACTTCCCTGAGGTAAATGCTAAGCTTGATCATAAGCGGTTTTATTGACAATTTCCCACAGTTTAAACATGGACTGGTCGATTACATGCGACGTGATTCATTTCAGTAAGTTGTACTAGTTCTTTCAATGACTTCTGATGCTCGTTTATGTTTATTTTGTGCTATAACTTGTAATAAAGTGGAAGAGACTCATGCTGACGCTACGGAGATCTGTCGAGCCACATTTAAGAGCAACAAAATAGCATTTATTGTCTGAATTTTGTGCTAAAATGGACAGAATTTGAAAGCTGATACTTTGTTTTTATCAGAACTTAGCTCTTTGCGATTATTAGATAGAAGGAGCTCTACAAATAATGTTTGATGAAGAGAAAACCACAAATCCGGCAACCCTGAACCTGCAATAACAGCGCTACTTTTTAAGTGAGATTGCACTAAAGTGTTAATATTGTGTCAGGACAGGCGTGCTTCAGCGATGACGGAGCGCTGTGAGACGGTGATGTCAGCCGACACTAAATGCACTGACGGAGGTGAGTCAAAGCAGCCCTGCAATTAGCAGCGAGTCTGTGGCAGAGACACAGCTATTATGAGGAATGAGCAACACGCCGCTGCGCTCCAGCTGAGACATCAACCAACATTCAGCACAAGAACCTAAAAGGACCATCTCACCCCAAAAATCACAGTTCTGTCATCATTTACTCACTCATGAGTCTCTCCAAACCTGATTTATGAAGAATTTTACACAACTGTTTCACACGCAAGCTTCAAAAAGGACAAAAACACTATAAAAGCACCATTGCATCAGTCCATAAAAGCCCTTTTACACTGAGAACAATGACTATAACTAAAGATTCAATACGAGTGAAGTCCACACCACAACTATAATGATAACGACACAGACAACGAATATCATTGCAATATTTGAATATATTGCATTACACCATACACGATTCTGATTGGCTGGCAGGTATGCATTAAAACCGTTTAATGCACAGGTAGTTCCAAGTCAGTTTAATCACCGTTCTATATTAATATGCTGCTTTAATTGATGCACACAAACCCATACAAATTTCAATAGAAAAACAGTTATTGTAAATTGTAGTAATTTTATATTTTCACTGTATCAAGCAAATGCCGCTCTGGTGACTAGAAAACATTTCTAAAGCTCAGAGACACAGCGACGCGTCACGAGCTCAAGGCCGGATTATTAGCCGAGCGTCGACCCTACAAAGACACGACAAACCCCGAATCAACAGCAGAGAGAGCAGCGCTTCTCTGCAGAGTCACCAGACTACAGGAACTCAGCTTATGAGTAAATAGATCTGCATGATTATTAATCAAAACTAGTGCTGCCAAACGATTAATCGCATCCAAAATAAAAGTTATTGTTTACATGATATATGTGTGCATACTGTGTATATTTATTATGAATATATAAACACACACACATGCATGTATATATATTGAAAATATTTACATGCATATATGTATATTCAAATAATTATATAATATTAAAAATATATTTAATATATAAAAACAACATTTTTCTTAGATATATATACATGCATGCAGTTGTAGCATAAAAAATTACTATAACTATATTATTTTTCTTAAATACTGATTTTTTTTTTACCGCTGGGGGATATTTGTAGTAATAGCCAACAATACATTGTATGGGTCACAATTATACATTTCTCTTTTATGCCAAAAATCATTAGGATATTAAGTAAAGATATTTAGTAAATCTCCTACCGTAAATATATCAAAACTTAATGTTTGATTAGTAATATGCATTGCTAAGAACTTCATTTGGACAGCTTTAAAGATGATTTTCTTAATATTTAGATTTTTTTGCACCCTGTATAAATCTCAATTTCAACCCTTATGGTTTTGCGCTCCAGGGTCACATATTAGGGGCATTTCATTAGTCCTTCATTCACCTATGAGGTTACGCAATTATCACAGAATTAAAATTTTTGGATGAACTATCCATTTAATTTCATGTACTGTACATATGCTGCTCTCTAGATTCGTGTGCATGACTGCATTATAAGAGTAGAATTACAGGAACAAATGAAGCCAATTTTTTAGAAGGTTTGAGGAACTGCAGCAGTTTTCCAGTGAGACGAGATCAAGGAGCAGAAAGACATTTTTCAGTGACGCGTCTTCAGCTGATCTTTGCCTGCAAAATCCAAACAATCTCATAATAATTGACAACCACATTGTTTACATGGGTGGCAAAGACTTCTGTTGGGTTGCCAGATCTGCCCTCAATCTCTAGCAACTACCGGCAAACCCTAGAGTCACCAAACACAAAGGATCAGAGGAAGCCGGCAGCTGTAATATCCTGTTAGGAGGAAAACCATCCCGTCTTCCCCTGAAGGCACAATCTGGTCCGGCCTCCGTCCCAAACACAACAGCCGCTTCAGACGGAGAGCGTTTCTCGTCTGCAGTGGGTGGTCTGTGTCACGCTCACGTCTCATTTGTGTTTCTCACTAACACAGACGAAGAAGAAAATGCAACACCAGACTAAAAACGCTCTCAAATCAAAAGAAAGAAATAACAAAATTATATGTTGCATAAATCCTATGAGGCCCTATTACTGTAAAAAAAAAAATTTTTTTTAATTACTAAATGGTAAAAGTTGCATGAATGCTTCTTGGTTGTTAAAATGTAATTAAATACTTAAAAAAATAATCTAGAAAAAATAAATATATATATATACTGCAACAGTTATTTTGCATGCAATGTAAAAAAAGCTCAGTTGCTGCCTTCAAATTTCATTTACATAAGTAATTTCAATGTAAATTATATTAAACTGACTTAAAATATTAAGTTGAAATTAGTTCGATTTTTTTAATTTATTTATTACGGACTTAAAATAATGGAAAAACATGTTACCATGAGTTAATTTTTTAAATCAGCAATATAAATGAATATATAGATCCGTATATATTAAAGGCGGCACAACAAATACATGACGCATTTAAAATCATACACTTTTTACGATATCTTTTTTTCTAGACGACACTGAGATTTTTTTTTTACAGTAATGAGAATTTAAGGTTGCATTTAGATTCAATCCGATCAAATATTGTGAAACGCAAGCGTTAAAGGGATAATTCACTCAAAAATGGAAATTATTCCTAATCTCCCTCGTGTCGTAACAAATCCATAAGACTTTCGTAACACAAATGAAGATATCTAAATGAAATGAATCGACTGAAAGTCCATTTAACCAGTACTTCAACCGGGGTAAACGCTTCAAAAGGTTCATAAAGACAGTAGGTTTAATTTAGACTTTTATTCACACATGAGGGTAAGTTATTGATCACAGAATGTTTAACTTTTGAATGAACAATTCCTTTAATTTGATGCATCAATAAAAAAATGACAGGAAAATTATGTCACAATGCAAAACATCTTAATGAATTTAAAACGGCATGCAGAAAAATGTTTGCTTTTGTATTTTGAGCTGAGACGTCATGTCTTTATTGAACTCTTCGTGTCCTCAGAAGCCAGGAGAAAGTGACAGGAGCTCTCCTGGCTCCAGCGATCATGAATGCAGACGTGAATCTGTGCATTATGAATCCACTTTATGTTTCCAAGACGCAGCTTGTAATGAAAAGAGCCGAGCACTTGAAGTCTGTTCCACGAGTCGACTTGATTATAACAGCCAGGAAAATGTTAAACCCTCAAATCTGCTTAAAGCACCATTTCTGTGAGCAGAAACCAACAGGCTTGCATCCCGCAAAACAGCAATAAAGAAACAGCAGCTCTGAGCTTCAAGCCAATTCACATTCATTCTGCTTCGCTTGTGGCCTTTAAACAGGATCGGAGCGAACGTAGGGTGACCACACAACCTTTTTTTCCAGGATTTCCAGGGAAGTGTCCAGGGTTTGGCTTCGTTTTCCTATTGCTTTCATACTTGCTGAAGGTAAGTAGCTTGACCAATAGCGTGCAGGCATTCTACACAATCGACCAATCGTGGCGTGCGAGAAGGCGGGATCTACAGAGAACAACCAAAGCGATGCAAACACAAAAATAATACAAAACCTAGACATTTTAGAAATCTCGGTCAGGACACGTCCGGGAAAACAGTACGTGCACTACCAGTCAAAAGTTTTTAAACAGTAAGATTTTTTGTCTCTTCTGCTCACCAAGCCTGCATTTATTTGATCCGAAATACAGCAAAAGCAGTAATATTGTGAAATATTTTTACTATTTAAAATAACTGCTATCTATGTGAATATCTGTTAAACTGTAATTTATTTCTGTGATCAAAGCTGTATTTTCAGCATCATACTCCAGTCACAACGTGATCCTAAATCATTCCAATATTCAGATTAGCTGCTCAAAAAACATTTATTATTATTATTATGATGTTGAAAACAGCGGAGTAGAATTTTTTCAGGTTTCTTTGATGAACAGAAAGTTCAGAAGAGCAGCATTTATCTGATTAAGAAATCTTTTGTAACATTATAAATGCCTTATCATCACTTTTGATCGATTGAAAGCATCCTTGCTAAATAAAAGTATTAATTTCTATAATTTCTTTCCCAAAACTATACCGACTCCAAGCTTTTGAATGGTATGGTGGTGTATAATGTTACAAAGGCTTTTTATTTCAGATGGATGCTGATCTTTAGATCTTTCTATTCATTAAAGACTCCTCAAAAAATACTCAACTGTTATAAATATTGAAAATAATACTGATTTCTGAAGATCATGAGACACTGAAGACTGGAGTAATGATGCTGAAAATACAGCTGCACATCACAGAAATACATTACAGTTTAACACATATTCACAGAGAAAACAGCTGTTTTAAATAGTAATAATATTAATGCTTTTGCTGTTCTTATTAATCTTACCGTTCAGAAACGTTTGACTGGTAGTGTATGATGTGAGATGCTCACGTGCTTCAGAACAAACTCAGTTAAACCGGCGCTGATAAACTGGACATTTTCGGGAGTGTTGCTTTCATTTCCAGAGAACATCATCAGGTCATGACTGAGAGTCTGTCTAGACAAACAAGGGCAAGACAACGTCTGAAAACAGAGATAGAGACGTGTTCAAGGAGCTGCAGCAAGTTCTTGTCCCATGACAGCGAGTTCTTGCTGATATCAGCTTTTCCTTTTCAAAAGATTATTTGCAAACTGCAGACAGATTTTGCAAGACGGTTAATCAGAGAGAATTCCAGGAATGAGTGAGTCTGCTGGACAACAGGGGGCAGCCGTCTGAACAATAAGTTAGTCACTACACATGAAGTACTAGTCGGGAAACTCCCAGCTGAGGATTTCAGACACACACAACTGTCTGATACACACACCGGCATGCTTATGAAAATGTGAGAATAATATTATCATGTGCATATCGCTGAGAGGAAACAACAATGGAAACCATCACAGAAATTCTATCAGTTTCCACTATAAATACCATTGCAAACTTTACAAACCATCAACTTTTAAGCATTTAAAAATGGTTTTCTGTAGTGTGTTTTGGGACATATTCCATTAGGATTTATTGGTTTTAACAAGCCACCAATAGAAGTGACCAGCAGAAACCCATAGCAGTTTCCATTAAAACCAATACACGCCCCATTATAACCAAATTCTGTGATGTTTCTATTGTTTTTACAGCAGGGAGACTTAAAAAACAAGGGATAGTTCACCCAAAAATGAACATTTTATCACCATTTACTCACACTCATGTTGTTCCGAACCTTATGAATGACCTTCTTCTGTTGAAGATGTTTTGAAGAATGAGCCAAACACCGTTAGTAGCCACTGAGTTTCATAATAAGCGGAGAAACTAGTGAAGTCAATGGGGACTTCAAAATATCTTCTGCGTTTTACAGATCATCCTAAAAGACGACAAGACTGTAATCTTTGGGTGTACTGTTCCTCTAACTCGCTGAAAAGTCATTCTTCCGTTTTAAACAGAAATGTGACCCTGGAGCACAAAACCAGTCATAAGGGTACATTTTTCGAAATTGAGATGCATGCATCATCTGAAAGCTGAATAAATAAGCGTTCCATTGCTGTATGGTTTGTTAGGATAGCACAATATTTGAAAATCTGGAATCTGAGGGTGCACAAAAATCTAAATATTGAGAAAATCATCTTTAAAGTTGTCCAAATGAAGTTCTTAGCAATGCATATTACTAATCAAACATTAAGTTTATGGTAGGAAATGTACAAAATATCTTCATGGAACATGATCTTTACTTAATATCCTAATGATTTTTGGCATAAAAGAGAAATGTATAATTGTGACTCATACAATGTATTGTTGGCTATTGCTACAAATATCCCCCAGCGACTCAACACTGCTTCTGTGCTGCAGGGACACACATAGGTCCACAAACACACATAACTCATATTCTGTGATGTAATGTGAGCTAATGATCGAGTCTGTCTGTCACTGACCGCTTCACCTAACGTTACTAACCGGATCCTTACGCGACATAAACTAGTCCGCGTCCAAACTTTCTCAGAAGTTTATCCGAGAGGTCACCCAACACACAACGAGTCTAAATAGCCAAATAACAGCATACTACACCGCGGGGTTGTAAAAAGAAATCGTTTAGTGAAGAGCGTCCAAGAGAAGAGACTCACTGATCGCCATGCTCTGGGATGAAGCGGATCTCTTGCAGTTACACGTGCAGGAGACATTGGTGTGGGTGTCGCTGGTTCCGTTCATCAGACCCATGAAGCTGAACACTGCGCGCTGTCGAATAAAAACATTGACGCAGGCTCCTCTTCTTTCTTCCAGGAGCGTGTTTTCTTTTGGCCTCCGTCCCGCCACCCCCGTCCCGCTGTCTGGCCGCTGTGCTCCAGTATTCCCGGTGTTATTCCCGGTGTTATTCCCAGACGGTTTGTACTACTTTCCAGCCGTCTGCGGCGCGCACCTCATTCAAGTCCAAGTTGGCGGATAACCGGCGGGGGCGGGGCTTAGCGCGGGGGGCGGGGCTTCGAGCCAGACAGCATGACGTCACTGCCAGACTTGGCCTTTCACATGAGCCAAAGTAAAATTCTTCATTCTTCAGCAAAAATGGCTTACATCTCCTTTGTCTTTCCTCAGTTTTCTTGTTGAATTGGACTCTCTTGTTTCATCTCTTAGACTTACTAATAACATAAAGAGTGCCAAACTTTTGATGGGTTATGACAACTTTTCTAAAAAAAAAATGTACGTTTATTTTTGCACTTTTATGTATCTATAATACTTAATTTGACATGCAAACACAGAATATTTGTTTTCTGTTTTTATTTTTATAATCGCTTTTTGTTGGAATATATTAATGTCTCGCTTCCCTGTTTCTGTATGTTTCTACAAGCTTTGTAACAAAAATAAATAAATAAATAAATAACATGTAAAAAAAAAAGAGTGCATGAGCCAAAGTAATTTGGAAACTGTGTTATTATTATGTGCACAGCTTTTCTCCCCACAAAGAAAAAGAAAAAAGTGTTTTAATCCGTGGAAAGTCTCTTTTTATTGACAAGCGGTATGACAGAGCTATTGTTTTTGCTTTGGATTTATTGATTTACTGGAGTATTTATGACTTTGTATAGTCTTCCTCTGCCGGCTCTGTTCTCAAGCGTTTGTCTCAGAGGAATGTGCATTTATTTAAAACATACCTTTGCTTTAATGAGAGGAAAACAATTTTGCTTCTTGAGTTTGTCTTCTTGAAAAGAATGTAACAGTAGATATATAAAGCGAATGCTACATTATAAAGTATATGCATCCCCTAGATGTACATTTTTCTGGACCAGTTTTGAGTGTGACAGTATTCACTGGAACAAAGCATGGTTACTCCCTGAAATATGTTGCATTTCTAATAAAATCAGAGAGGTTAATTTAAGATTTTACGTCATGTTTAACCAACGAAAACGTCTGTGTATTCTGCACAGTTGAGGAAGAAACTTCACTGCAATCAGGTTAAATCTCTTTGGGAGAACGTAAGTTATTATTTATCTTCTTTTATAAATGTTTCACTGAAAGATATATGTCTGTGTTTTTCTGGCAGTGACCATGTTATTAATCTTTGTCACGAATTCAGTCCATGGACTTCCGTTTATTCACCACCAGATGTCACCCTTTCCATTACATTGACTCTCGCACAACACAAACTGTTGCATAGCACCCCGGACTACATTTCCCATCATTCTTTGCACAATTTGCACACCGCCCTGATTGCTCTGATTGCACACAGGTGTTTCTAATCACCTCGGAGTGAGAGAGAGAGAAAGAGTGACACGGGGTCTCTGATGTCATAATCTGTCCGAGACCTTTAGAAGCGATGATTCATACAGCTAGACGCTCACATGATGTTAGAAAGCAAAACTCCGTTGAGCAACAGTTTCCTCTCAGTCTTCATGTTTGATCCAGAGATAGAGCAGAAGAGCTCAGGGTTAGAGATGAACACACAGTTCTGGATGGAAGCTTAACTGTTTATGAAACCCATATTCATATGTTATATATGTGCATATATTACATTTCCATGTGTGAAATACATTGTCATATGAAGTAAAAACATTTACATTTACAATTTCATATATTAACACGTTTAATAAATTTTTGAACATGTCCTAAAATATCTCAATACATGTTGATGATACACAAGTAAATATAAAATAGACTTGTATTTAAAAAAAAAAAGTATTACAAGAACATATACAAAATCTGTAATAAATTTAATAAATTTAAATATATAAATAAAATATATTGCTAACAGTCACAGACCAAGCCAGAGACAACAGGTAAGTGAATGAATGGCAGGTTTATTGACAGATTATTGACATATTCTACGTGTATGGTAGAAGCAGATGGTAAGGAGCGAAGGCAGGCGAGTATCCAATACAATGAACAGTTCAAAGGTTCCTAGCTGAACACCGATCAGAGGATTGTTGGAGACCGTATGAGTAAGTACACACAGGTAAGTACCGTACAGGGAGTCTGGAACAGTTCAAGAAGGCAAAGGTAGGCCGGATGGTGAGTGACTGTGAGGAGCGTGTTCTTGAAGGTGGCTTGATTGGAGACGGCAGGTGCAGGTGATCAGCATACAGGAGAGTGTGATCTGGTGTGAGTGGTGATCGTGACTGCAAACAGGTGTAAGCCAGGGAGGATTCTGGGACATGGAGTGCAGAGCTGGTGACAGAAGACAGAGACTCCCTGACACATATACAGGTGCATCTCAATAAATTAGAATGTCGTGGAAAAGTTAATTTTATCTCACGTCTCGTCAGCCCCGTTACAATCTTGTTTTTAATTTCTTTGTGTTGCAATGCAATTTTTTTTATTCAAGAAGATGTTACCTAGATTTGATGTCTGTCTTGCTGAGATTTAGCTTATTGTTAAATCTCTTAAACTCATTGATAACAAGAATAACAAGTTTCTTAAGGCTTATGATGATATTTTCCTTACCGACTGATTTCTCCCCTGTTCCTTTAAGTTATTGTATTTCGATGCAGTGCTGTTTCTTGTTGTGTTTTCTTTCTTGCAATAAAAAAGAGTGCAAGATACAATAACAAACATATATGTAATATTTTCCAAAAATAAAATATCTCCTAGAGGGAATTATTTTTGGAACTCTATAATTGAGAATATTGGCTGGAGAAGAGCTTGGTTAATTCCTTTTAAATACTGTATTAATAATAAAATAAAAGAGATACACTTCAAAATCTTTAATATCAGGATTCACTAATATTGATGATGAATGCTGTTTTTGTAATCGTGAGAAAGAGATGCTGACTCAAGTCATAAACAGGTTTTGGATGGATTTGGCAGAGTTTGTATTTAATTGAATGAATATTAATTATTGCTTTACTTTACAGGATGCTATCTTGAAAACAAAAGCAATTAAGATCTAGAATGTATTAACCTTTTTATTAACAAAATGTCACATACATAAACAAAACTATGTAAAATTGGTTTGACTTTTATATTTCTCCAATCTACATATAATAAAATCATCATATAGATATTATTGACATTTACACATACAATTATTATTATGGAGATTTAAATATGTTATAAACGTATATCTTCATCTTCCCAGAGAATGTATGTATGGGGTAAAAGGGGTAAATGTTTATATATACACACACACACACTTACACTCACACTCTCACACACACACACACACACACAAATGTGTGTACATAGACTTAAATATATTTAATACATATGTAATGTATGCAGACTGTCTCTAACACACACAATAGTGCAATAGTGAAATGGCAAATGCATCAGACAGCAGTGATTGAAACACATACAAAACCTTGAGCCTGTGGTATCAGAGTGACATTATGGGCCACAGGAGTGTGTGTGTGTGTGTGTGTGTGAGTGTGAGAGAGTGTGTGTGAGTGTGTGTGTGTGTGTGTGTGAGAGAGAGAGGGCG
>NW_015506144.1:415851-417596 GCF_001515645.1 Sinocyclocheilus grahami
ACACTCACTCTCTCTCTCTCTCTCTCTCTCACACACACACACACACACCATCCAACAGACCAACACCTGAATGTTAACAGAATGAAAGCAGCGCTACCTACTGGGCAAATCATCCTCATGCCTTCTCAACGACTGAAGCTGAAATATTAGTTATTAGTAAAATTAAATATCTACAGGTCGTTTAAAAATCAGAAGGATTTGTTTAACATGGTATAATATATTTTTCGTCCCCCTTAAATATGTAAGCACTTCAGCCTAAATGTATACAGCATTACTTAAATATAATTTTTATTTTATAATATTAATTAACAATAATAAATAAAAAATGTGACATCCATCCAGTATTTGTCTTGAACTACTAATATTCTGTTTCCAGTAGTTTTTTAATATTAATATTTATCAATATTATTAATTCATTGATAACATGAATGATCAATTCAAGCTGCTTAAATGACTAAATCTTTAACAGAAATATAGTCATAGTTATTATAATCGTCAGCTGGGGTTTTGGTGATTTTAGTGGACGTCATTTTTCTGAAATATTCTGATTCTAAAGTGAGTTTGAGCATCTTTCCTCTAAACGGCGGCAGCAGTGTTATTTTGCACATGCAGTGGTGTTTGAGAGCTCAGATGTGAACGAATGCTGTGTGATGATGATGATGATGATGATGTGTAACTCTTCATTTCAAAGGGTGTTTGGCTCAGAACCAGGTGTGTAGCTCATGTCTACAGCAGACCGACTTTATGAGTCTAATCAGTGATTATGAACTGTGATGTGCAAATGTGACAGTGCTGGATCTGAGTCAGAGACGCAAGCTTGGCGTCTCATCGTGTGCTGTATGTATGGCACATGCTGCTGGTTTATTTGTGTTCACCATCTAGTCAAAGATGGCTAAATGTATGTCTCTTGTGAACTTAAAAAGCTTTTGGTCTCGTGTTTTTCCCCCACTTGTGTTGTTCCTGCTCAAAAACGACCAGTCTACAAAATTGCTTATTAGTGTCTCGTCATGCTATATACTATCACAAAATATCAGATTCAATCTTTTTGTAAACCTGTAAGCAAAGGTTTCGTGTTTTTTTCTTTTATGGGGCTGATTAATCTGTTTTTGAGTGAATAAAAGCATTATTTGTGGATAATTTTGTCAATATTCACTCAAAAACTGAAGTTCAGATCAAACAATCAGTTCCAAAAAGAAATACAAAACCTGTGTTAAATAAAAAGGAAATGAGTTGACAAAAATATAGTAGATAATATAGTATAATCAGAGATTTACAAGCAGTTTTTTACTACAAAAGTCACATATCTGTGTCCCTGCAGCACAAAAGCAGTGTTAAGTCGCTGGGGGATATTTGTAGCAATAGCCAACAATACATTGTATGGGTCACAATTATACATTTCTCTTTTATGCCAAAAATCATTAGGATATTAAGTAAAGATCATGTTCCATGAAGATATTTTGTACATTTCCTACCATAAACTTAATGTTTGATTAGTAATATGCATTGCTAAGAACTTCATTTGAACAACTTTGAAGATGATTTTCTCAATATTTAGATTTTTTTGCACCCTCAGATTCCAGATTTTCAAATAGTTGTATCTCAGCCAAATATTGTTCTATCCTAACAAACCATACATCAATGGAAAGATTATTATTCATCTTTCAGATGATGCATAAGTCGTGGCCTAATGGTTAGAGAGTCGGACTCGTAACCCAAAGGTTGTGGGTTCGAGCCTCGTACCGGCC
>NW_015506144.1:418225-418601 GCF_001515645.1 Sinocyclocheilus grahami
CAGGGAGTGTAGGTGGGGGGAGTGAATGTACAGCGCTCTCTCCCACCTTCAATACCACGACTGAGGTGCCCTTGAGCAAGGCACCGAACCCCCAACTGCTCCCCGGGCGTGTGTGTGTGTGTGTGTGTGTGTGTGTGTGTGTATGGGATAAATGCAGAGCACTAATTCCTAGTATGGGTCTCCATACTTGGCCACATGTCACGTCACGTCATATAAATCTCAATAAAAAAAAAAAAAAAGATCCTTATGACTGGTTTTGTGCTCCAGGGTCTCTCTCACACATTCACAAACAAACACACATATACACACACACTCTCTCTCACACACTCACACACACACACACACACTCTCTCTCTCTCTCTCTCTCTCTCTCACA
>NW_015506144.1:418679-426678 GCF_001515645.1 Sinocyclocheilus grahami
CTCTCACACTCACACACACACACACACACACACATATACACACACACACAGACACAAGCTAAAAGTGACCTTCTCATGTCACGTGATGTATGAACGACCCGCGTAATCTTGCTCATCAGTCACACCTGTACAGTATGTGCGCTAGAGACACCTGTCATCATGTTCTGCTCCCGCTGTTCCACACACGAGCACATTCTCGGGGCGGGAGGGTTTTCCACTCGGAGCGCTCGTCTCTGATTGGTCGGAGAGCTCGTCTCTGATTGGTCGGAGCGCCTCCTGCGCTGGAGCGTGCGTCACCGGTGGGCGGGGCCTGAGCGGCAGTGTTCTCGGTCGAGCGGCGGAAGCGGCGCGGTGTCCTCCAGCGGCTCTCGCGCATCAACCCTCTACAATACAGCAAGAGCCATGAAGATCTGGACGTCAGAACACGTTTTCAAGTGAGTGGAGGTGTTATTTGTCGTGTTATTGCGGTGGAGGGGTCGTGTGAGAGGGGTTTAGCGCGTCTGAGGGAGTGTGACGTCACACGAGGCGGCAACGGCTTCCTGTCAGTTTATTAAAATCAATATTTTTTAATATCCACTGTGTTTTTTACGGCTCTAATGATATAACCTCAGAGTACCAAACGTGTTAGTAATGTGAAAGTTGATTTAGTAACTTTAGTTATGCTAATGTAGTCAGAATCTGCAGTCGGTGACTTTCATCGAAGCAACTGATGACTAACGTTGATAACTAGCGATGAATAACTGTAACTGTGGTGGACATTGGCTGATGAAATAACTGAATTACTGATGTTCAGGTGAATCCGTGACCTTTGACCCCACGTGTGTGCCGCTCATTGCGCAACTCTCCTTGACCTTTCCCCTACATGGACCTCCCGCCGAACGTCACGCGTCATGTGACCGCTGACGGTCTCCTAGGCAACCATTCATCTGAGCCGCCAGACGCTTCCTGTTCCTAAACACTTTAAATAAAATCGCATGTTGATTTAATAACAAATAAACACAATACACGTACACTATATAACGTGAAATACTGTATAGTGTCATATTCATTAAGCAATTTGGTTTAAAAATGATTAGCCTTTTAAAAATAGTTTGTAAATCTCTCATTGTGTTATATTAGTACCAAATATTGGATTTTATCTTTTTATCAATAAAAGATCTTACACAATTTGCTGCACAGGACAAGACACACACACACACACACTCACACACACACACACACACACACACACACTCTCTCACACTCTCACACACACACACACTCTCTCACACTCTCTCACACACAAACACTCTCACACTCACACACACACACACTCTCTCACACTCTCACACACACATACACACACACACACACACTCTCTCACACACACACACACTCTCTCACACACACTCTCACGCACACACACACTCTCACACATACATACACACACTCTCTCACACATACACACACACACACACACACACACTCTCTCACACTCTCTCACACACAAACACTCTCACACTCTCTCACACACACACACACACTCTCACACACTCACACTCTCACACACACACACACACACACTCTCTCACACACACACACTCTCACACACACACACACTCTCACACACACACACACACACAAATCAATGTGTTTTCTGTCCATTACCACAGATTTTGAGTTTATTTTCGGAGCTGATTGATCGTAGGTTTCATCGATCTGAGCTCAGTTTCGGTTTCTGAGTCTAAAAAGCACAATTTGTGGACCATTTTGGAAATATTTACTCAAAAACTGAAGTTTGACTTCAGGATCAACGAGGTGTATGATCAGTCCGCTCCAAAAAGAAACACAAAACCTGTGCAAATTGGAAAAAAAACAAGTTGATAACAAGATTAAATCCATATATGTAAAGCATAACATTACATTTAAAAGCTAATTTTCGAACTGAAACGACACGAGTGTGTAACAAGCTGAAGAAAAAACAAATCCCCCAAAAAAGTACAAAAATGAGTTTTTTTCTAAATATAGTTGTGTATTTTTAATGTTGAAAGCAGACTATCATCAGTAGTTTTCAATGTCTTTTTGACATAATTTTATTCTTCCGAGCTCTTTGGCTGTGCGTTTCTTACAGAGTTGTGGTTGTGAATCCAGTAGTAGTTGCAGACGTAATGCGATCGTGTTACGGTTATGCACAGATGCATGCGTGTGCATTATGTAACTCTGTCTCACACTGTCGTATTGCGCCTCAGCTCTAATTAAAGACCCTGAATGTCCACCGTGTTTTATGCTCCAGCAGTGCTAAAGTTTCTGTTTGTGTCTCTCACAGCCATCCGTGGGAAACCGTGACCAAAGCTGCCATGCAGAAGTACCCAAACCCCATGAACACCAGCGTGTTTGGCGTGGACGTGTTGGACCGTAACGTGGACCAGCGGGGACGACTGCACAGCAAGCGGCTTCTCAGCACCGAATGGGGCCTGCCGTCCATCGTTAGATCGGTACCGACTCCTGCTTCTCTTCTACATAACACGGACTGATCTGTAGGGATGCACTGAATGTTCAGCAACTGAAAGTGTAAAGCATAAAGAATAATAAGCGTAAAGACAATGACATCACACGATTAGGGCTGCAGCTATCGATTATTTTAGTAATCGAGTATTCTACCGAGTAATCGGATGAGAAGTAATAGTGAGTCATTGCGATTGAACTGAATCATTTAACAGGTGATTCATTCAGGAACGAAACACAGACACAAAACAGTGCTGTGTTTGGAATTATTTTTTGTTGGTGATGTAGCGCACAAACAGGCATGGTGTCTAAAACGTAAGTCTCTTAATATTAGCTTCTTGTTTATCGAACCGTTGCATGAAATCAGTATCACGTTTGTAATCATGCTGATTTTTAGAGGTGAACACTGGCACTCTTCGTGTGATGTTGACTAACTTTTTTCTGTGGTATTTTTATGCATAACACGTGCTCGCGGTGCTATCTACTTGTTAGCCAATTACATTTATTTTTCTTATTATTACTACATTTATTATAACACTTACACACAGTGTTCAAATTGGGATCTGTAATATTTTCTGATGTTCTAAAAAAATTCTCTCCTTCTCAGCAAGGCTGCATTTATTCGTACAGTAAAAAATACGTAGGCTGATTCAAGAAGGGGGTCTCAAAAATGGCCAAAAAAATACTATTTTACTAGCTAGAATGTTAAAAATGTTCACCCTTAAAATTGTAGTTTTGTAATAGATTTTTTCTTTGCTAAACAAGCACATTTTGGCTATCTAATTTATGCAATGGTGAAAAAAATTGGCAAAATATATGGTGAAAATTCAGTGTTTAGTTTTGTTTGGCTTCGACCAAGACTTTTCATTTTGGTGCATCCCTACGAATCTGCTTGTTTGCATGCTTCGTGGAGTTAAAGCAAGCAGCTGACTTTAATCTCGAAACCGTAAGAAGCTCTCAGTAGCTCATTGTTCTCGTCACGTTTGGTGGAAACCTAAATCCCGAATGAACTCTTGAGTTTGAGATGTTCACATCCCAGCTATGGGAATACTGCAGCTATTCCTGATCTGATTCATAGTGGATGTAACGGCCTGACTGAGTGGTTATATCGGTCTGGTTAGTCCTCAGAACATGTCGTCCTGGTGTCTCGTTTCTGAGTGAAGTGACTCTGAATGTGACCCTTGACCATGACATTCATTCTGCTCAAGGACCGTCCGAGGTTATTACGAGGCCAGAACTTTCCGGTATGATTCCTAGAGCTGGAGTCAGTTTGTTTTTACTTGGTACTTCTCTAACTCGGCAGTAATGAAAGTCCAGTTCAAGGGATTTTGAATTCCAGGCCTTCAAGTTCACGTGACGGGAGTAATGTACTGTAAATAGAGTCTGTACTAGTATAGATCAGGGTAATGGTAGAGTGTTGCTGGGTTAATAATAGTTGATCTTGTTCTGAGTTCACGCTGACTGAAACAGAACGTGGCTTTAAATCACACACTCCGTTATGCTGTTCAATGATGGTTATTAATAAATGAGTTATTCATTAAACTGCTGTCTTGTTTTTCCGCAGATAATTGGCAACACGCGGACATGTACGTACGTCCAGGAGCACTCCGTCGTCGATCCCAAAGAGAAAATCTTTGAGCTTCAGTCCTCTAATGTAAGTCATATAATTTATTATCAGGATGCTGTAACCATATCAGTCGGTCTTCTCTCACACATCCCTGTTCTTCACTCTCAGGCCTTTCTGTAGCACTATAGTCTTTATAAAGCGAGAGCATTGGTTTGTGTGATTGAATGTTGCCTGTCTGTGTGTAATAGAGTTGCATTCTAGGAAGGACTGGGAGGGCGTTTGGTGTCTGTTATGGTTATAAACAGCATACTCTGAGAGTGTGTCATACCCATCATGCTCTGCTTTTCTCACCGTAGATCACCTTCACTAACATGGTGTCTGTGGACGAGCGGCTCGTTTACCGGCCGCACCCAGAGGACCCGGAAAAGTAAGATTCCTCGCGGTTTCTGATCTGAATGTGTTTAACGAGCTCGTCAGCCATGGGTTTGAGGTTCTCCATGGCGTCTGTGGTGTAATGTTGCGTATCCGTTTATGTTCCTGCAGGACCATGCTGACGCAGGAGGCCATCATCTCTGTGAAGGGCGTCAGTCTCAGCAGCTATCTGGAGGGACTCATGGCCTCCACCATCTCCAGCAATGCAGGAAAGGTCAGCAAACCAAAACACACTTCACCAGTCATTAGCTGTGGTTCCATTCAAAGTTGCAAAACTGGAATATCACATGAAACATTTGTGAGTAAAGCACCGTTTCCATGCAGCGAGTCAAAGAGAACAGAATCGTCACTTTCTGATAAACTGGCTCTAAATATCACACAGAAAACTAGGAGAAGCCACTGAATATAATAATTGTAATATGTGATAAATGACTTGCGCCTCAGAGCGAGCAGACGGAACACAATAAATGCGTGAGGAGGAGGAGGATGCTGCTGTTTGGGAACACGGTCGTTTAAGACAATTATACAGAAATACTTTAACGACAGGCTTTGCTCAGGCCTTTCAGAACAACATATAGATGCTGTGAACGCGATCGGCCCGCTGGTTAATCCAGTTATCCCGTCTCAGCGCACATCACATGACTTGTTCGAAATACATTATATAACAATCATATTTATACTTTAAATGGAAACTGATTCTCTAATTCTATTGTAATATTTTCCACAAATAAATGCAAAAATCTGGTAGTAATCTGATAAATCTGTGTGCACTGGAAATAATATTTTTTGAATAAAACAAGGTTATTACAAATAATAGAGATACTTAGGTCAAATAATTTATTTGACAAAACTGAGAGTAAACTAGGGCTGCTAGCATTCTCAGCACTGTCAAAATAAAAGTCCTAAAAATCAAAAGGAAAGTCCAACACATTGGCAAAAAAATAAAAAGAGTTTAATATCGGGCGATATATCACATACCCACTGGTTTGGTTGTGATATGATTACGTGACTCGGTTGTGTCAGTTCCTTTCAAATGGTTCACAAATGTGACTCTGGAGCACAAAAGCAGTGTTAAGTCGCTGGGGGATATTTGTAGCAATAGCCAACAATACATTGTATGGGTCACAATTATACATTTCTCTTTTATGCCAAAAATCATTAGGATATTAAGTAAAGATCATGTTCCATGAAGATATTTTGTAAACTTCCTACCGTAAATATATCAAAACTTAATGTTTGATTAGTAATATGCATTGCTAAGAACTTCATCTGAACAACTTTAAAGATGATTTTCTCAATATTTAGATTTTTTTGCACCCTCAGATTCCAGATTTTCAAATAGTTGCATCTCAGCCAAATATCGTCCTATCCTAACAAACCATACATCAATGGAAAGCTATTTATTCAGCTTTCAGATGATGCATACATCTCAATTTCCCAAAATTGAGCCTTTATGACTGGTTTTGTGCTCTTTGGACACAAATGGGTCAAGATGAATGAATTCATCCAGTTCATCACAAACAGCTAGAGCAATATTGGATGTTCATGGGTTAAAAACATGACCTGCTCTGTCTGATTGTGAGTGTCCGTCCGCAGGGTCGCGAGGCGATGGAGTGGGTGATCAGACGTCTGAACACAGAGATCGAGGAGCTCGCCATCACAGCCAGAGGAACCCTGAGGACACCTATGGCCGCCGCCGCCGTCACCGAGAAATGACCGCCTTCCTCTCTGTCGCCGCTCTTCTCCACGCGTCTTTCTCCAATGGTGGAAGTTCATTCTCGGCGTTCTGTGCATTCAAGCGTCTACATTAGAGGCTGACGGGGACGTCTGGCGGCGGAGAGACGGCCTGAGCTTTAACATCGACCGACAAACTCTCAAACCTAGTTTTAATGAATCAGTATAACGGGACACACACATGCTCTCTGATGCGATGACGGAAGAGGAACGTATGCCAAACCATTCAGCTCTGTTACACATGACTCTTACAGTCCGAGAGCGCAGCTGTTGGACGCTTCACCAGCACTCACACACTTGAAAACTGTTAGTAATATTAGCTACTATTATACTAGTTACACTTAATCCAAGCATCAAGGAAGGGAACAAACTAATCCAGACTAGATTTGAAGAGGACCATCGCGGATCTTCGCAGGATTCTTCATCATCATCGAGAATGTGCTATATAATGTTAATGTCTCCTTCCCTCAGTAGTGAACATATGTGCACTTGCTGTGACTGTAAGGGGGGTGTTGGATCCAGATGTGATGATGGGAAACATCAGGAAGAGGGTGAAATACATTCTATTTATTTATTTATTTTTGGTAGGTTTATGTTATTTCATGCATCCATGAATCACGACGTCATTATCTTCATCGTCAGCGATGGGTAGCATGAATAAATATCAATCCTGTGGCTCTTCAGATGTATTTACTGAATGCGACGGTGAAGATGGTGCTTCTGTGTGTTCTTGCGTCTGTCCTTCTCGACTGAAATGGCATCGAAGACCTTCTGTATGTTTGGTTTACTTCAGTTTAAATATTATGAGGAACTCGAATAAAACGACTTATTTATACTGAATCTAAATGTGTGTTACTGGCATATTTAGTATTAAATCAAATAGAGCTACTTGGTGCAAAGGTTGAAATAATTTAGGAATGAATTAAATGTCTAGTGTTTTAGAGATGCTCTCTGATCATCATTTGTTCTCTGAACACAGCCAAAGCGGTTTACAAATAAACTCATATTCATACTAAACGATGGCTCGTGCTGCTTTGTTTATAATGGTGCCTGAATATAGTTATAGTTTCTTATTTTAAAGATGGTTTACCAAGATGAATTATGAGATGTGATGTGTGAAGAAACTTGTGTCACGCCCCTAAATCTAGTTTTTAAACAGTTCAGGCGTTTCTGATCTGATGCTTGTGACTTTTATGTGTGTGATGATCTTTTTTTAATATAGAAGAATCATTGAACAAATAAAAATATTAACAAGTAAATCTAGATACACAAAATATAAGAGCAATCTTAAACTGTAGAAGAAAAATAAATAAAATAAAACTAAATAGTTCTGTAGGATATATTCACAGATTGCAGCGGGGGAGCTATATCAGAAAAATATGTTCTCCATGAAATCTAACAATGTCATTCTTTTTGTTATTAATTTGCATTAGAGACTTTTTCAAAGCTTCCATTTCTGATAAAAAATAGATTCCGCTTTGGTATGCATTTCTCAAATTTCTGTTTATGATTATAATATTTACCTTGCAAAATGTAAACGTTAACGACATAATCATTTTACTTTTGTGTGAATAAGTACAAATAACATCTTTTAAAGTGTGCTACAATAACTGCAAGTATTGTCAAAGTCAGTGTTGGGGAAAGTTACTTTTAAAAGTAATGCGTTACAATGTTGCGTTACTCCATAAAAAAGTAACTAATTAAGTTACTTAGTTACTTTTTATGGAAAGTAATGCGTTACGTTACTTTTTAAATCTGGACAGGGCTTGCTTGTTTGTTTTT
>NW_015506144.1:427946-435860 GCF_001515645.1 Sinocyclocheilus grahami
GTCTAGAGTAATGTGTGCTTATTAGTACGCTTGAACTGCATCATCGAAGATCAGAAGCTAATAGAATGGGATTAAATACATAAAGGATAAATTATTGTGTCATATTCTGAGTTGCATTATTTTTATTAATTTTGAGGAACACTGAATCTGTGTTGTGTGTGAGTGAGATGAATTAATGCATATTCATATTTATTTTAGAACTACAGTAACATCTTCTGATTTCTGTCACCATGGCGACACCAGAGCTGTCAATCAATACATTGGAAACAAAGTAGCTTGTGATACTTATTTGAAAAAGTAACTAAATATTCTCTTGTAAATTAAAAAGTAGTGCGTTACTTCACTAGTTACTTGAAAAAAGTAATCTGATTACGTAGCTGATTACTTGTAATGCGTTACACCCAAACCCTAACCCTAACATGGATACATTTTGTGAAGTATTTTGACTTTAACTTTATTCAAAATACAGAATTTGTAAGGATTTGACCTGGTCGCTTTCCAAAAGAACTTTCCTCTGGGGGAGATTTTATGATTTGATTGCAAAATATGTCTAATATTTGTATTATTACAAGAGCAAGAAGATATTTCAATACCATTAATTGCAAATTTTCCAAGCCAGGTGAAATTGAGATAATTTAATAGGCAACTTTCCTAGAAGAAAAAATCATTTTTTAGACAATTTCATAACCAATTAATTTTAAAAGTATTGTTAGTGTCAGTAACATCTATCCTCTCTAAGCCAGCTTCTACTCTTTTGCCTGATAGAGTGTGCTTTTTCAACTAAGGTTTATTGTTCCATACCAGATCTAAGAAGGATTTATTAATATCTCTATATAATATGAAAATGTGAATGGAGAGAAGTTCTATTCAAATAAAAACAAAAGAAACCAGCTTGGCGTACACCACGACGGATTCCAACTCTTTATTCCCAATAATAGAACTATTAATATCCTTGTAAAACATTTCTATAATATCAATGAAGTTATTTCCAACCCCCAAAAACTTTAATAATACAAATAAGAGCCCCCGACTCCATCAGGTCTCTCTATATTGTTACTAATATGTCTATTTTTCATAAAGCCTGTTTGGGAGTCAATAATAATATAACAATGCGTTTTCCCGGATTGCGTCACATGACGCGTTCTCCAACAACCAATAGGATTCCAGTTTACTTTTCCATCTGACCAATCAGAAGCCAGAGAATGCTTAAAGGCGTTTAAAAGTGGGATATTTGAACTTAAACAGAGTCGCAGCGGCTGAGCGGAGCAGCTCTCCGGAAGTGAAAGTAGATGTTTTAATGATTATTCTCACAATTAAACACCACACACGGCGAGGGGGAAAGCATCGCATTTGAGGAGGATATTTCGTGTGGAATCGGCTGAAGGAGGTAACTGGTAACGTTTCGATGGGACGTTAGTTTGTAGCGATGTGAACGGGTGCCGTCGCGTGCCAGGCCTCAGCCTCTCCTTCCTGCTTTATAATCGTTGTGTTTGTGTTCTGTATTGCACTGAATTACTGACTCGTTATGTGACTGAGAGATTGTTTGGTTCTGATGCATTTCTTGTGTTTAATCAAATAATATCGCTGTTTAAACTCAGAATATGGAAACCGCTGCAAGAACCAGCTCGAGCAGAGACCTGAAGCTGCATCGAGCTGATAACGAGAAGGTATTGGAGAGAAACCGTGTGTGTGTTTATTCTCAGCTAGTCTGCGTACTGTCTGTTTATACATCATCAAAAATCATAATTTGAATATTAATTTTTTTTTTATTAAAATTTTTTTTTTTTTTAATATATTATTTCCTGTAACTTCACAATTAAAGTAGTTTTCATCTGATCTCTAAATGCTGTTACATAAGCAATGCTATATGTCATGCTCGCATCTCTATTCACTGGAACATAAAGCGTGAGCTGTTATTTAGCAGATGATGCATTTGAAGAGTTTATTTGCATTTAAATGGTTTTTATTGTGTTGGTTAGGTGTTTAGTTTTTAACCTAATCAAGATAACCCAACTGCAGTTTGATTGAGATGAATTGGAATGCACAATGAAAAATAAAATAAAGGAGTTATGCGTTTTTGCAAATTAACTCTACATTTGTTTATTTGTTATACAAGACCGTTTGAAAAAAACTGTAGAAATACAATTTATATTTTAGATTTTTTTTGCGTTTATCTAGCAATCAAAATCATTATTTGAATTTTTTCCCTTTAAACACAGTTGCTTCTAGCTCGTGTGTGTGTGTGTGTGTGTGTGTGTGTGTGTGTGAGAGAGTGTGTTCTCATGAAGAGTTATTATTTTTGGCCGTTTCATCTCTGTTAATGTTGTGTTCAGATTCCCGTCACACTCGTGGTGTTCCCGGACAAAAATGAAGAGAGAGAGTGTGTTCTTCATGAAGAGTTATTATTTTTGGCCGTTTCATCTCTGTTAATGTTGTGTTCAGATTCCCGTCACACTCGTGGTGTTCCCGGACAAAAATGACCGGCCTCCAAACAATTGCTTATAAATATCTCCTTATGCTATTAATCACCAAATATTGGATTCAATCTTTTTATCAACTTGTTTTCTTTCATTTAGGACTGGTTTTGAGTTTATTTGCATCTGATTAATCGTAGGCCTCATTTATCTGAGAGCAGGCACCTCATTTTTTGAGTGAAAACATTTATGTATAATTTTCACAATCTGAGAGAAATTAAGGAAATTTGCAGTGTTTATCACACTAGTGTGCTTTAATGTTTGGTTTGAAATGCTTTTATTTTGTTTAAAAAATGGCACCGTCACATTTGTGGTGTTCCACAGCCACTGAAAGTAAGAGAAACAACAGGTGCATGTTGATTATGCTCACATTTGAACGTGTGCTTGCAAAAATAAAGGCCTTGGACCTGTGCGTGTGTGTATCCATGCATACTCTGACTCTATCATTCATAACGCTGTTTTCTCTCAAAAAATGAGGTGCCTACTCAAGAGAAATTAGGCCTGCGATTAATCGGATGCAAATAGGAACACAACCCGACCTAAATGAAATGAAAATTCCCAACTAATTTGAGAAGTACTTTTACTCTGTGTAAACACAGTCAGTAAGTTTGAGTCCAATGCAATAACATTAACTAGTATTTTGGGGAAAAAGTCAAAATGACCCGAGCACAACTAGAGGGTTAAAGTGGACTTTGTGTTAATACTCCTAGTTTTCTTATTTCTGTGCGTTCTCTATATGCGTTTAGATTTAGGCGACGCTGAATCATGTTCAGATCTGTATTTGCAGAAGGTTATAATAGTGCATCGTCATAGCAGAGTTATTTATATTATAGTTATGCATGTATCTGTTTTTGACGCATGTGTTCATGTTCTGCAGGTTTCTGCCGGCGGAGCCAAGAGGGTCCCGGTGACCCAGAGCGGTCAGAAGCCCGTGTCGACGCGTGTTCTCGGCACGGCTCCGGGGCCGCAGCGCGTTCGACTAGTATTTTGGGGAAAAAGTCAAAATGACCCGAGCACAACTAGAGGGTTAAAGTGGACTTTGTGTTAATACTCCTAGTTTTCTTATTTCTGTGCGTTCTCTATATGCGTTTAGATTTAGGCGACGCTGAATCATGTTCAGATCTGTATTTGCAGAAGGTTAATAGTGCATCGTCATAGCAGAGTTATTTATAGTATAGTTATGCATGTATCTGTTTTTGACGCATGTGTTCATGTTCTGCAGGTTTCTGCCGGCGGAGCCAAGAGGGTCCCGGTGACCCAGAGCGGTCAGAAGCCCGTGTCGACGCGTGTTCTCGGCACGGCTCCGGGGCCGCAGCGCGTTCAGCGTCCCGTGAATCAGCAGAAACCCCTCGGACTCCCAGTTTCTGTGAAAACCATGTGTCCAGGAGATCAGGACGGCAATCCAGATCAACTCCGAACAGCAACACACACCAAACCACAGCCGAAGTCGCTTGCTGTAGCTGAGCCTGCGAGAAGTTCTGTACCCAGCAAACCGGACAGACCTCCGCGTAAGCATGGCTTCTGCGGATACGTCTGATCTTATAACATTACGCCACATTGAGAACGTTATCATGATTTTTATTTTTTTTCTGTTGCTTTCCAGAATCTCCTTCCACTGGAACATCCAATATAGCCAAGTAAGTCATTTACAATCGATGTTTTATCATGTTGTGCGACTAAGTTTTTACACTTAAGTGCAGTTGTCACCTCAAAGCTGTTTTAAAACACAGGAGAAAAATATTTTAGTCACTACAGGCAAAAATATTTTTTCATGTACTGATCAAGTTTGTGGTTTTGGTATATTTTGCTTCCATGACAGTCTTTCAGACTAGTGGAAGAAACACCCAAAATACACTTAGATGTTTTTATACACATATATATATATATATACACACACACACACACAGTGGGGCAAAAAAAGTATTTAGTCAGCCACCAATTGTGCAAGTTCTCCCACTTAAAAAGATGAGAGAGGCCTGTAATTTTCATCATAGGTATACCTCAACTATGAGAGACAAAATGAGAAAAAAAAGCCATTAATACAGGTAACGAGTGGAGGACAGAGGAGCCTCTTAAAGAAGAAGTTACAGGTCTGTGAGAGCCAGAAATCTTGCTTGTTTGTAGGTGACCAAATACTTATTTTACCGAGGAATTTACCAATTAATTCTTTAAAAATCCTACAATGTGATTTTCTGGATTTTTTTTCTCATTTTGTCTCTCATAGTTGAGGTATACCTATGATGAAAATTACAGGCCTCTCTCATCTTTTTAAGTGGGAGAACTTGCACAATTGGTGGCTGACTAAATACTTTTTTGCCCCACTGTATATACACGCACGCGCGTAGTCAACATTTGAAGTGGATCAAAAAAGTTCATCAAAGTTGTCCTAAAACCAAAATGCATTTGATGGGACAACTTTGATTAACTTTTTTTTTTTTTTTGATCCACTTCAAATGTTTACTGTGTGTGTATATATCACTTGCTATTTGCATTCTTAAATTGCAATTATGGCGCATATCTTTTAAAGTTTATTTTATTTATTTTTTTTCTCTATATATATTCTGAAGGTTTGTTCATATCATTTACACTGATTTATGCAACATTTTATTCCTAACAGTGTTTTCTGATCCCCTCTGGAAAAACCTTTAACTCTAATATGACGACAATCAAACTAGAATTATGAACCTGGATTTATCAAATGTTCAGTTCCATGTATGCAAAAAAGAGCATATTTAATTAGATAAGCCCTCAGTTGCATATTTAAACATATTAAACGTCCGTGTGTGTTCTCTAGGAAAGCGTGGAGTTTAGAGAATTTCGACATTGGCCGAGCTCTGGGCAAAGGCAAGTTTGGGAGCGTGTATCTGGCCCGGGAACGTCAGACCAAGTTCATCCTGGCGCTCAAGGTTCTCTTCAAAAAGCAGCTGGAGAAAGCCGGAGTGGAGCACCAGCTGCGGAGGGAGGTGGAGATCCAGTCACATCTCAGGTACTAGTTCTCACCAGCTGCCTGTTTATCACTCCGGAGTCGTTCGACTCGTTTCTCATCAAACTAAATCTGGGAGCATTTGCAACTTCGGTGCGGAGTAGAGTGGTGTCTCTACTGATATTTTTTTCATGGTATTGTTGCAACAACGTTTTACAAATGATAGAATAAATATTTCATGTCTAATACTTTGAGATCAAAACTGGGAATAGTTAAGAATCAGACTTGCTCAAATTGAAATGATCCCGACCCATGCATTTGGAATTTAAGATGCGTGTTGAGAAGTGAACTCAAGTCTCCTCGTCTCCTTTCAGACACCCTAATATCCTGCGTCTCTACGGATATTTCCACGACACGGCGCGCGTTTATCTCATCCTGGAGTTTGCTCCTAAAGGAGAGCTGTATGGAGAGCTCCAGCGCTGCGGGACCTTCGACGACCAGAGAAGTGCCACGGTCAGAAACCACTGTCTGCTGCGGTTTCACAGCTCATGATTAATGCATGAAGACCGATCGCGTCTCATAATAGTGTGTGTGTGTATATGGTCTGCTTGCAGTATATAATGGAGCTCGCAGACGCTCTGAGCTACTGTCACTCCAAGAACGTGATTCACAGAGACATCAAACCTGAAAATCTGCTTCTGGGGTCCAATGGAGAGCTGAAGATCGCAGACTTTGGCTGGTCTGTCCACACACCCTCCTCCAGGTCAGCCTTCTGCTTACATAAGCAGGTGTAATCATAACTTTGGTTTTGTGCATGTCATCTTTTGTTTCATATTATCGTGCTAATTTAATTATTTACTTCGTTTCATTGCTGGAAAGTGAACCAACTCCCGTGTAAGTCTAAAAGCAGCCTAAAGTTTTTAATATGACTGAATTTGTATTTAACAATTTAATAGAAACATTGTAAGTTACTAATCGTAAGGCTTGCATTTCCTCGTTTATTCAAAAAGCAGCTACAGAAAACAAGCGAAGAGCGTTTACATTAACAAAGAACATCATAACTGACTTCAGTCTAGTGCGAGTTTATGCACATTAAAAAAACACTCCCGTTATAATCGGTGAAGCTGTTTACGTTGTATGATGAATAAATCTCTTGTATTGCAAGTACACTACCGGTCAAAAGTGTGTGATCAGTAAGACTTGTAAAGTTTGTAAAGAAGTCTCTTCTGCTCATCAAGGCTGAGCAAAAAAAACTAATCTTGCAAAATGTTATTTCGATATAAAATAATGGTTTCTATTTTAATATCCTTTAAAATATAATGTATTTCTGTGATGTGCAGCTGTATTTTCAGCATCATTACTCCAGTCTTCAGTGTCACATGATCTTCAGAAATCAGTATAATATGCTGCTTTATTAGAATTATCAACCGTTGTGCTGCCAAATATTTAGTTGGAAACTGCTATACTTTTTTTTTAGGATTCTTTGATTAATAAAAAGTTAACTTTTATATATATATATATCTATATATATATATATATATATATATATGCTGTCACTTAACAATTTAACACATCCTTGCTGAATAAAAGTTGAAGTCTCTTTAAAAATAAAAATAAATGTACTGACCCCAAACTTTTGAAGGGTAGGGTTTATTGTTAGAAAATATTTATATTTTAAAAATGCTCTGCTTTTTAACTCTATTTATAAAAAAAAAGTATCATGTTCCAAAACAATATGAAGCCGCACAACTGATAATAAATCGGCATATTAGAATGATTTCTGAAGATCATGTGACACTGATGATGCTGAAAATACAGCTTTGATCACCGAAATAAATGTATATTAAGAATTATATATGCACGGAATGAGTTCAGTCCGTGCGCACTGAACAACAAAACTCTGGTGCTTCAGCGATGACTCATCTGAACGCCTCTGATTGGCCCATTTTATTAAGCACAACATAATTGTGTGTGTGTGATTGGTTATAACGCACAACGCTGTGAAAATGTGACAACAAGAAATATAATTGAACAACAAATAAGCCCTAATATTAATTAAAGTATTACTAGCCTAACAACAATAATCATTATTAATCGTGTTGCTATCGTCAAAGGCATCAGCCACAGGCGATATCTTTATCACGATACTATCGTCTATCGGCACAACACTTAAGTGCAGCTCATTGTCTTTTTGATTTCCTGAGGAGGGTGTTTTTCTCAGTGTTTGTGTTTATCATGTGTCTGTCAGGAGGTCGACGCTGTGTGGTACCCTGGACTACCTTCCTCCAGAGATGATTGAGGGCAAAACGCACGATGAGAAGGTGGATCTGTGGAGTCTCGGAGTGCTCTGCTATGAGTTTCTGGTCGGCCGTCCACCTTTTGAAACCAAGAGCCATGAGGAGACGTACCGCAAGATTTCTAGAGTGAGTGAAATATTCAGAAACTCCTACGAGCTTTGCACGGGTGATCAGCAATGAAACGATAATCTCCTTTTGTTGCACATACTGCTCATTCGTG
>NW_015506144.1:439614-440930 GCF_001515645.1 Sinocyclocheilus grahami
TTTCTGGGGGAACTTATCGGTTTGGTTATCAATATGTGGGATGCGTAACACTTATCACCAAACTACCGCCGCTCATCAGGTTCCAGACTAATCGTGCAGGTTGTATTTGTACGCCTCGATGAGGCCCTCGACGGAATGGATGAAGCCAGAGATGCTGCATATACCCCCGATCACGAATATGGCGACGTCGAAGAAGACCTGATGCCACAAGAGCTTTCTCCACAACAACTTGAGATGAAATAAGCTGGGGAGGAGAAAGCACAGACCCGCGCCCGTCAGGCTTCCCGTCAGACCCATGAGGAGCGCGAAGTGCGGCACATAGATAGCCATGAGCATAGTGAACACCACTAGTGCACAGCGGAGCGAAAGCCCCCACGATTTGAGACGCCCGTCGCCCCCGTAGCAATCCGGGAAAAACGCACGCCCTCCTTCTTGGAAGAAAGACTTTTCCAGGACGTCCACGGCGGCGAAGAACGGCAGCGGGTACGAAAGCAGCGCCTTGGACACCAAGAAGATGTTAACAATGGCTCTGATGCTGGATGGTAGGTTGTCGGTGATCACCTCCTTGGTCTCGTCGGCCCACGTCAGATAAGCCACCAAGGCGAACAGGCCTTTGAGGATGCAGGCAGCGATGTGAGTCCAGTTCATCATGCAGTGGAACTCGCTGGGCTTCTGCATGTTCCCCTCCAGCGATGGCAGGAAGATCTGCGAGGTGTAGCTGAAGACGATGATGCCGATGGAGATGGGGAACTTCTTGACATCGATGTAGAACTTCACCTTGTCCCAGGCCCAGTCTCGCGCCCTGGACAGACAGTATGCGATCACTAGGACGTTGATGATGAAGTGCGCGATGGTGCAGAGCAAGCTGAACTTGGACACGGCTTTGAGGTTCTTGAGGAAGGCGCAAGGCAGAAGAGCGGCGGTGGCGATGATGGCCCAAGACCTCTGGGACACGGGGAGGTTGGGGAAGCTGTTGTACATCAGGTTTCCGCTCACCACGACGTATAAAATGCAGGTCATCACCAACTCAATGATCTGGGCTACGTTGACGACGTGGCCTCCCAGTGAGGGGAAGCGCGGCGCGCAGCACGCATTGGCAATATCCACATACGAGTCTCTCACTCGTACCAACTGGCCATCTTCGTTTTCTTCGTAGAGGCAAGCGATGAGGATTTTCCCCGTGTAGCAGCACACGACCGCGGCGAATATAATGAGGAACAGTCCGAGATATCCTCCGTGGAGAATGGCGTAGGGTAACCCGAGAACAAACATGCCCTGGGGAGATAAGCAGAGCATGGCTTTATACAACAGAACGC
>NW_015506144.1:448909-449943 GCF_001515645.1 Sinocyclocheilus grahami
GTGTGTGTGTGTGTGTGTGTGTGTGCATGTGTTCATGGTAAATGGTAAATACAATGATTTCAATATATATTGAACTAGATTATATTCCGATAAGGTTTTGTGCATAAAAATGAGCAGAAATAGGAGTTTTAGTTTAGACAGCAGATCATGGCTTTATAGTAACGCTAATGTCATGGGTTCCATTCCCGGGGAATGCATGTATAAAAGTACTGATTAAAAGCATCTGCCAAATGCATAACTAAATATAAATGAAATGTAATTCATAAGAGCAAAAGAATAAAATGGCAGAAGAGTGACAGAGTAAAGAGCGTGTGCATTGAACGCTTCAGTCCCTGGGTTCATGAATAAATGAAGAGAAACAACTCTGTTTTCCACTTGGGACAGTTTTGTCCTGTTAAACACAACAACACACCTGTACAAATCAATGCTACAGCGCTTCTGAAGCTGTTGACTTCATCTTAGCAAATGCAACTGAAATCGAATCGACTATTTAAATAGGAACGACTGGTTTTATCATATTTTTTTGAGGGAAGGTCCTATTGAAACAGCAATAATTACAGTCATTACAACACAAATGCGAGCACCCATTGAGATGCAGATCACCTGCTTTTAAGCGAAACCCCTTTTTCAAACCCTTTCTCAAAGACAAAAAATGTTAATGTTAATTATTTTTACTTAAAATAGCAGGCTAAAAGTAGGCTTTTATGCTGTGAGTTACACATCTTCCAACTGCAATTAAATATAAAGATGGTTTTAAACACAGGGTTTCGCGAGTCTTAAAAAGTCTTAATTCATCCTTCCACAAATTAAGACCTTAAATAAAAGATCTTAAATCTGAGCAGAATGTCCGACATTTAATGTTGCATGCACTGCTAAAAATTAATATCTTCTTTTTTATGTTTGACTTGTTTTCCAATGCAAATATCTAAACATTCTTAAATCAAGATACAGTTACTTGAAATGCAAAATTAAGACATTACACATTCTTTTTTGAGAAACTGGGAAATAAAATTAAAGTGAATTTAAAATACTAA
>NW_015506145.1:0-26633 GCF_001515645.1 Sinocyclocheilus grahami
AACAGGTGAAATGTGTTCAAAGTTTTGAGAAACGTGTCTTTGTTTTGAGAACTGTATGAACTGTTTGGAAAATTGGGCCAAATGAATCAGTTATAGTGTGTTAGCAATCGAGAAAAACTGTAATAGAACTTAGCACGAACTTGCTGGAAACACCAACAGTTAACAACCATTAATCAGCAACAGAAATTAATATAGAATTATGAACGAAACAGCTTTTGTGCTTACTACTTTACATAAGTCATCACCACTACACAACTGATCCTTTCAATGATTCTTTTCCTCATGGAGGAAAAGTCATAAAGTGCTTCGACACACAAGCACGCTAAATAAATAAATGTATCACAGCATGCTGTGTTTACAAGAATGATTTCTGTGATCATTTATTTTCCCTCTATAAAGCCCTCTGCTTTGTAGATTTGTTCTTCCCTTAAAGTAAGTGGCTGTTGTTCAAAAGCTTTCAGACAATGAAACAAGACACTCCTGAGGTCTCATGATAGTCTGCAGAGTGCATTTTGTTTGGCACATAAAAGCAGGATATCTAATGGAATAAGCAAACAGTCTGTTCGGTGCACACCGCATATCAATACTCATTAGAGGAAACCCATGTACATGTTGCCACACACGCTAACGAAATCATGTATATAACTTAGTGAATAAAAGTATCATGTTTTTGGTGCACTTCAACTGCTGTACAACATGGTGGTTTTACTTAGAAACAGAAAGCACGTTTTTTGGCACCTGATACATGGTTTGGCCTTCCATACTTGGAGTTCAAAGTCACTCTGAAGGGTGCATGAAGCATACTGCTTTTCACTAGCAAGTTTGCATTAGCAGAAACAGCCTCAACTCTCAGATTTCCAAAGATTACCTGCTCCATTAAAACACACAATGTAAACACAGACTCCCAACTGCCACTAAATGAGTATATTCAATGTGAAAGTTCTTGAAGATTTAGTTTGAATAGATTGATAGCTACAACTACCAATGCTAGTTGTACAACCGATTCTGCAAGATCTCAGGTCTCATAAAAACGGCCTTTTCCTGAAACATTACACATGAAACTCAACATGCTACATGTTCGCCTGCTGTGGCTTACAGAGAGCGGTCCAGAGAGACCTACATGGAGCGTATGCTCTCTTGAAGGAAGCCAAACCTGCTGCTATTTGTTACTCCCTACACTATTCCATCTGGCTTACCTCAGTCTAGTGCAACTTACATCTAGAACCTATTTCATTTGTTAGTCGAATGAAGAAATCTTTGAATGAAGAAGGCTTTTCTGTACATCACAATCTCTCAAAATTCTATCTGGGGTGTATCTGCTATCGAGAAATATATTAGTCACCCTGCTTCCTGCATCTTGGCTTCAGTGCGATTCCCACACCTTGGCTACTGGAATTCCCAAACGGCATCTAACGTAAATGTCTCATTCTGCAAGTTCCAGAGAAGCCTGGCACGAAGCAGCAGAGCAATGTGCATGATTGAAAGGCTTCCGAGAATTCTCTGGCTGTGCAAAGCACGTACAGGAGATTCATAATGGATTTAGCAGGACAGGTACACAAAGCTCTTGTGGCCACAAACCGGAGCTGTGAAGAGTTCACTGCTGACATTTGGAATGTCTTTCCTCCCTTGCTTTTCCTTTTGATTGAGGCACATTAGCAGCCAAAGTCGCACGTTTCTATGGCTTAATTTTCTCTTTGACTGCATATGCTCTCTGATTAAAAAAAAGCAAAATTGGTGCCAAAGGATTAGTCAAATGTTAACAAAACACAAATCAGACAATCAGAAATTGACAGAAGAATAACTCATTATGATATTCTACAATTCAGTCTGCTTAAAGTAGAGAAAAGAAATGTCCTTTACCTAAGCACAATTACACCAGAAATTTTTCAATTTGTTATAGTGATCTTTGAAACAGTACAAACCACACCAGTTATCCTTATTGAAACATTATTCTTTTACCTCACTGAGTAACTGTTTAAATAGAAAGTCTGACTTTGGAAAGTACATAAAATGCTAAGCAGATCCTCTGGAAACCATCCTCGAATGACTAAGGCAATTGTCGGAAACTTGCAGATGTTCCTTATTGACTCCCATAACAGAGGCATTAAATACCATGAAAAACAGATCATGAGTAATGCGCTTTGCGAACAGACACATGTTATATTAAATCAACCAATTTACCAAAAAAAGGCACTTAAGGTCTAAAACACATGCTGCTGGGAAATCAGGTGTGTCTATAAAAATACAGGATGTAGATCTATCTCTACAAAAATGTGCACATTTACATGCAAGAGTGTGGACACAAAAGAGAATAAAAATAGGACAGAGAGCTAAGTTTAGGGTGTTTGCTCATGTGTTTGCGTATGTGTGAGTGTGCATGTGCGTATGTGTGAGTGGGCATGCCTGGTGTTACAGGAGGTGTTTTCCATGGCTGTTCCCTTTTGGCTTGTTGAGTATGTGGAGGCCTGATCCTGAGAACTCTCTGGAGAGCAGTTTGGACCTCATTTTCAAAGCCCCGAGCTGCACAGCAGGAAGTCCTGCCCTTGGATGTTTGGGACAGGACAGGATCCACAGGAAGGTATTCCATGAACATGCCACGCAGGAGTCTCGGCTCTTCACAGCAAACTCAGAGACAGCTCCTTGAGAACAGTAAAGTTCAAGCGATGCTTATAGAAAACAATGTTTTTCTGAGACTCTTTACTCTGTTACAAAATATAGTAATCTTCCTACCTAGGCAACATTTTAGGGCACACTCCCCACATCTGTTCCAAAAGGGCATTTTAAATATGCTAATATATACATTTTTGCCAAATTCCTCTTCTTTTATGTTTTATGTCAGTTGGCAAACCAATCTTAGCCAATCTCCAAGGCAGCACAGACCAAGTTAGACGCCAAATTGAATTTAACACATATGAAAACAAGGCTGTGAGGAATAGATTTACAGTCTTTACAATGGCACACACTGTATAAAGGTACTAGATCACATAATTTTCACAGCTCACAACTTTCAAAACTGTTTTTATGGAGTTTTTATCTACTGAAAGATATTTCGTCAGATGAACAATCAGTATGTTGTTAAACAACTGTAAAATCCTCACATCCTAAATTACATTCCTGTCAAAAATTAAACCCGAAGCTACCCTGATTCAGATCTATTGCATGCATGCTTCATGGAGAAGCCAATCTCAGAATGCACTGCAACAAGGTCAGTGGAAAAAATTGACTGGTCCTGAAATTGCATACTCTCTGAGTAGGTACTTACTTTGTGACCAAGAAAAATATACAGTCTGTATAGTATGAATGTGTGTATAATGAATGTAATACGGACATACTACATTTGTAATACTGCCATTGTCATGTGACCTATAGCGTCAGCAGTCACTGTACGTGCAAGTCAAAATCCTGACAGAATCAGTAGATCATCCGGATACTTTTTTCCTGTTGTTTTAAAAATACAGTGAATTCAGACTTACTGTTTGCCTACAATGCTACAACTGCCACCTAAATGCTGTCTTCATAAATAAAGCTCCAACTTATGCATTCAAGAATGAAAAATAATACTTATATTTAATATTATTGTTATATTTCCTATTTTACATTTGTTTTTAATATCGTTTTCATCAATTATATTTGCATGTATTTTAACAAATTCATTTGTTTATCTTGAGTAACATTATTAGACAGCAGTAAAGTGATTACTTTGAGATAGGCTTTTATTTGAGATACAGTGGGTTAATATGACTGATTTTTCAGTGTTACAATTGCCCCCAAACACTGTTACAATCGTCTCCACCAAGGTGACAATTGTAACATTCTGACTTCTTGTATTTAATTTAACATTATAATCTTGTAATTACACTGAACAAAATTATAAACGCAACACTTCTGTTTTTGCCCCCATTTTTCATGAGCTGAACTCAAAGTCTAAGACTTTTTCTATGTACACAAAAGGCCTATTTCTCTCAAATATTGTTCACAAATCTGTCTAAATCTGTGTTAGTGAGCACTTCTCCTTTGCCGAGATAATCCATCCACCTCACAGGTGTGGCATATCAAGATGCTGATTAGACAGCATTATTATTGCACAGGTGTGCCTTAGGCTGGCCACAATAAAAGGCCACTCTAAAATGTGCAGATGTGCAAAATTAAATGTATTATCTCATAATTTCATATGTTGCTTTTTGAACTCAAAAGTGAAGTTTTTCAAGCTTATTAGTATCATTCAAAACTCCGATAGAACGACGTAGAATAAAAATGGCCTATATCTACTAGGAAATATATAATGAAAATAAAGGTTTATATAACGAAAGAAAACTTATATGGTGATCACTGAATATGAAATAAATAGTCCAAGACATTCTGACGGAGATCTTAAGCATTACATGGTTTTTCTAAACCACTAGAGGTCAGCATTATTTAGTTTTTCCTTCAACTCAAAACAATTTGTGCACAAGTGTTATGCAGTTGACTGAGTTGCATCAAGTGTCATCAGAGAATCTGAATCACTGAGTCCAGTGGATATAACCAGTGGAATAAATATCTATCTATCTATCTATCTATCTACAAATGATTGAAAATTATTTGCATTGAGAAAATTATTATGGTAAAAATATTGTTTACTTGTTTACTTTAGATGATTACTTTTGCAAGTGTTTTATGGAGAATGTATTTACAATTTTACTGTCAATCATTTTACATGATGGTCATCTCAGTTCAAACTAAAGTTCAGTGCCACGTGTGTGTGTGTGTGTGTGTGTGTTTGTTTTGTTTGTGTATGAGAGTGTGTCTCGCAGTTTGGTGGAAGCAGTAAATGAAGTGTACAGCAGCAGGGTCTGAATCTCTTCTGTTCTCCCACAGCTCTCTGACCCGAGTCTGGCCTGGGCCGATGCTCCATTAGGACTCTCTTTCATCCTTCTTATTCTCTCTGGTGTCATGAAGATGGATCAAATGAAAACACAAAAACACCCTCTTTGCCCCCAACCTGCCCTGGCCGACTGACGGCAACAGGTTTAAGCATGGAGTGGTGACTACTTCAAGACCCAAACTGTGCGTGGACTGACACACACTCACACAGAGAGAAAAAAAAACAAAAAACGCAAAACTCTCACACACAGATGGTCCCATCTAATCCCAAATGCTGTCAATGCAATAACCCCAGCCCCCTGTGGTCATGGTAGGGCCCAGATTGCCAGTAAAGAGGTGGATGCTTCATGGCTCAGCTATTTGCTGGGTAAAGGGAAAGGATTGCAGTCTTACCTCAGAGCCTTTAAACATTACGCTGCTTTAATCGAGGTGAAGGCTGTGCTGTTCACAAAGGTCAGGATCACACAGAGGACAAAGTGAAGCAAAAATAAAAAATAACCACAAACCACAATTGTTATAAATGCAACTAAACACGTTTGCTTTCCATCACTTGCTATACAACCTGCGTAGAGAGAGAAAACGAGAGATTCCAACCTCAACCACATTGAAATGTCAAGTGAAATCTGCTCAATAGAGTTCTTGCCAGAGCAAACACATGGCCAGGATACAGGAGAAATGACTTCACATTTGGAAGATATACTGCTTGCCTGATCGCAAACAATGTGAAATATAGCAGTTCATTTATATGAAACCAAGCATGCCATTGTTAAAAATCTATATTTCTGACAACAGATTTTTTCCAAACTGAATCACAAATGATTATTGCTATCTTTAAAGTGTAAGTTATGTTCACACTGATAGCATTTATTTGATATATAATATAATATAATATAATATAATATAATATAATTATTTATTTATATACATTACTGTTCAAAAGTCTGAGGTCAGTACAATTATTTTTAAAGAAATTATTCATATTACTTGTTGAGGATTCGTTAAATTGATTTAAAAGAAAAACAGCAAAGACATCTATAATGTGACAAAAGATTTCTATTTCAAATACATGCTGTTCTTTTGAACTTTACATTCATTAAAGAATACTACATTTTTTTTATCACATTTTCAAAAAAAAAAAAAATTTCCCAACCAAATCAGCTCATTGGAATGATTTCTAAATAATCATGTGAAACTGAAGACTTTTGCCTCCTGAATTCACAAAACTTTACATTCATTAAAGAATACTACTTTTTTTTTTATCACATTTTCCAAAAAAAAAAAAAATTTCCCAACCAAATCAGCTCATTGGAATGATTTCTAAATAATCATGTGAAACTGAAGACTTTTGCCTCCTGAATTCACAAGAATAAAATACATCATATTAATATAGAAAACTATAATAATAGAATATTATATCTAATAATATTTTACAATATTACTGTTTTTACTGTATTTTTTATCAAATGAAATCATCCTTGACAAGACAATTTGCATGAGACAATTTTCAAAGTAAAAAAAGAAAAAAAAATTACCAAACTTTTGAACATGATCATCGTTTACTAAAACATTGTCATATAGTTCTGTTTACAGATTTTTTCATTCAGCATTTTTATTCAGCCATGTTTTATATAACTTCAAATTATTCAGATAATTAAGATGCTAATGAGTTTACACACTTATTTGGTGTTAATGAGAGCATGTTTGTGTGTTTGTTGTACTAGAGCTTGTGCGCGCGAGAGGTGTGGAAGAAACCACTGCTTAAGTCAGGCCTTTTCACCAGTAGTGCAAGAGAAACCCCTTGGTGTGTCCACAGCCAATACACACATGCTTAATGCAGACTATGGAGCACCAGGATAGAGCACGGTCCATACTGAGCGGGGTACAAATTCCCACCAAATACGCGAATTGCATAAAAAAGAGTGAAAATGGAGGTATTGGGGATAAAAGAAGCTAAAAAGGATCCGGTCAACTTTCCTGTGTGGGTGTTCATTTTATATTTTACAGACAATGTTCCTTTAAAAGCCAGCACCTGGAAATCCCATTAGATGTGCATATAAAATCCCCCATGATTAATAGTATATGAGGCAGGGCTGGGTTGGGGGGTACCAACATGTGGACCACAGGACTCCTCCTCTGCAAGCTCACATTACACTCCATAAACTTGCTACTCTTTCCCACCTAAGCATTTAAAAAGGAGGAGGGATTGCTTGTCAGGAATGTCTCAGAACTGTGAAAAGAGCATGTAGAGCTGAGAGTGGATGTAGTGGGTCAGGCTGAAAGCTGAATGAGAGAGTGTGTGAGCTGATGTTTTACACCCGACAAACGGAAAGGCGGTCTGCTTTCAAACATCTGTTTATTGATTTGGAAAGGTGGACTTTGAGGCATTGATGTGCACATGCTGAAGTGGATATTTCCCACGTTGACTTGCACCAAACCCAAAAAGCTGCATCTCTGAGGACACCTACTCTGTGCTGTGTGCTCTTCAGCATGGATCAGCCAGCCAGTAGTTGCATGCGGAGCCCTCACACGGGCAGTGCTCTGTGGGGCTGTGTCAGGAGCTCCCATTCAGGAGGGTCCGGAGCCGGGCTGCAGCCCTACCAACAGGCCCCATTTGCCCTGCACCAAAAGCATGATTTCCTGGCCTACACAGACTTCTCCAGCTCCTGCCTGGTGCCAGCACCACACGCTTACCCTCGCGAGGACAGACTGTATCCGGAGGCGCACAGCGGGTACCAGAGGACGGAGTGGCAGTTCTCTCCTTGTGAACCCAGAGGCAGAGGGCAGGAGCCGTGTCAGGGGGCAGCAGAAGCAGTGGGAGCTGACTTGGACAGTGCAGGGGGAGGCAGGCTGCCTGGAGCAGTCACAGCATGTCTAGAGGGAGAATACTCACCTCAAAGTGTGTCAGCGGTTGACACAGAGAAAAAAAGTTCCAAGCGGAAAAGAGAAATCACAGGTGAGTTTAGGCAAGAGTGAATGAGATATGAAGCAATGGCTGGAGTGATTCATGTGAATCTTCTCATTTTTTGCCTGTTCAGAAATTGTAGAACATTATGTAAAACATTTAACTTAGCATCTAAATTCAGTGTAAGGGTTATTTGTGACAATATATCTGGTTTAACACACCGTCGCTGTGGTTATTATGATCAGTGTTTATCCAAAAATTTTGTGATCATTCACTCACATTCTTGTAATTTTAAACCTGTATGACTTTCTTTCTTCTGTGAAAAGTGATCAGTTATTTCAGCTGTTTATGTAATTAAAGTCAGTGAGGTCCAAAACAACACTGGAACCCACTGACTTTCATTGTACAGGCAAAAAACACTTTTTTTTTAAACGATCACCTTTTGTGTTTCGCAGAATAAAGAAATATATAAAGGTTTGGGACAACATGAGGGTGAGTAAACGATGACATAATTTTCATTTTGGGTTGAACTGTGTGTTTAAGGATATAGATTTTACTACAGATATTCTATTTTAAACACAGCAAGCATGCACATGAAGGATGACCCATAACACATTATTTTTGTGCATATTATTCTGCAGTTGTTTCCTTCAATTGTTGGAGGCTCTTAGGTAAAGTTCAGCTTTATAGTGTTTGCTATTGTTTTCAAATCAACTGTTTGGCGGTTTTGACTTTCAGTAAGATCTGTCATACTTTCTAAACCCAGATATTTTGATTCAAACAAAGGAGGTAAAAGAACTAAAATGTGACCCTGGACCACAAAACCAGTCATAAGGGTCAATTTTTTTGAAATTGAGATTTATACATCATCTGAATAAATAAGCTTTCCATTGATGTATGGTTTGTTAGGATAGGACAATATTTGGCCAAGATATAACTATTTGAAAATCTGGAATCTGAGGGTGCAAAAAAATCTAAATATTGAGAAAATCGCCTTTAAAGTTGTTCAAATGAAGTCCTTAGCAATGCATATTACTAATCAGAAATTAAGTTTGAATATATTTTCAGTAGGAAATTTACAAAATATCTTCATGGAACATGATCTTTACTTAATATCTTAATGATTTCTGGCATAAAAGAAAAATCGATAAATTTGACCCACACAATGTTTTTTTGGCTATTGCTAAAAATATACCCAAGCGACTTAAGACTTTGTGGTCCAGGGTCACAAATGTAAATTTCAACAAAATAATCCGTTTTTATTGTCATGGACTGTATATGAATAAGTGGATAAATGTTTTAATTCTCTTCAAGTCTAATAGACTTCCAAAAGAACAGATGCTTAGAAACTGAAACCAGCATTTTCTGTCCAGTATCAGAAGTGTCATATTATTCAAATTGATTAATAGAAGATTTTATTACTACTATTATTGTTATTATTATTACAATTACCTTAACGGCACCTCAGTAGTGTATTATATTTTGAAATGTAAAGTTTTGTGTTAAAAGTTCAGATTAACTGGCTAACGATGTCCAGAAATTATTATTTGAGAGGAGGAAAAGTGAACCTCAGTGTTTGTGGCACATCTGGTGTATTAATTTAATCTCCAAGCCTTTCTGTGGAAACTGAGACAGCATTTCTGGGATCAGGGAAAATTTCTTGAAGATAAATACATTTCTCCATTAGTGCTTTGTATAGCATTGGCCAAAACAGCAAGACAATATTCATTATGAGTGGCATTTAAAAATGATTAGCACAAATCCATCACTAGGCTCACTACTACAACAATCCATCCAGGCTTCATAGTCTAATGTGGGGAATAAATATACCCTTTCCTTCTCTGAGTTACCTTAATGTAACCCTACATCACTTGCGGTCCAAACAAGCCAGACCACGTCTGTAATATAACTTGCCTGCGATCCCACTTCTACATTCTTATCCATTGACATTTTCCTGTCGTTAAGCAGTAACAGGATCTCCACAGAACACACTCCATTTGACTGGAGAGAAATTCACCATCATGAAAATATTCATCATTGAGGTTAAGGTTTAAGTGTGCATTAATATGCGGGAAGGTGTTGTAAAATGACTGTGTAAATGATAGAACAAAGGTGTGAAAAGTTTGGCAAGGATATGATAATCAAAGCTGGTAGTGATTATGTTTTCAAGTTTTTTTGTTTTTTTTTTACCTGACATGACAGGCAGACAATCAATGATTGCATGAAATTGTAAACAGATGTGATATTCGCTCCCGAAATTAATTCTGAATCACGAAGGATGTGCTCATCATTTTTTCTTTCTCTTACATCACAGGTCTGCAGTTCACTTCAGTTTAGGGAAATAAAATTGTCATAGAAAATAATTTAATAACATGAATTAAGACAACAGAAGCAAATTTGATCAAATTTTGGAATGAAAAGAAATTTTATTTAAATATACTGTATATATTATGTACTATATACAGTATCTAGGAAATATGTGTGTGCATAATCCATCACTAGGCTCACTACTACAACAATCCATCCAGGCTTCATAGTCTAATGTGGGGAATAAATATACCCTTTCCTTCTCTGAGTTACCTTAATGTAACCCTACATCACTTGCGGTCCAAACAAGCCAGACCACGTCTGTAATATAACTTGCCTGCGATCCCACTTCTACATTCTTATCCATTGACATTTTCCTGTCATTAAGCAGTAACAGGATCTCCACAGAACACACTCCATTTGACTGGAGAGAAATTCACCATCATGAAAATATTCATCACTGAGGTTAAGGTTTAAGTGTGCATTAATATGCGGGAAGGTGTTGTAAAATGACTGTAAATGATAGAACAAAGGTGTGAAAAGTTTGGCAAGGATATGATAATCAAAGCTGGTAGTGATTATGTTTTCAAGTTTTTTTGTTTTTTTTTACCTGACATGACAGGCAGACAATCAATGATTGCATGAAATTGTAAACAGATGTGATATTCGCTCCCGAAATTAATTCTGAATCACGAAGGATGTGCTCATCATTTTTTCTTTCTCTTACATCACAGGTCTGCAGTTCACTTCAGTTTAGGGAAATAAAATTGTCATAGAAAATAATTTAATAACATGAATTAAGACAACAGAAGCAAATTTGATCAAATTTTGGAATGAAAAGAAATTTTATTTAAATATACTGTATATATTATGTACTATATACAGTATCTAGGAAATATGTGTGTGCATGTATATATATATATATATATTCTGCTCTTCTGTCAGTTGTCTTTTAAAGATTATTATACACGTTGAATATGTGTTGAACACATTCATAGACCGTAATTTTGACTGTTCCCCTTTGTTTGGTGAACAATAACTGATGTAAAATTAAGCTTGTCAGTTCATGTTGACTTCATTTGGTCAAATTACTTTAGTGCCTTCTACATAAAATGCCAATCCCACCAGACACCCCACCGAGGGGAGAGGTTGCTCCCTAAATGTTTATGGGCTTTTGCTGGGGAAATTTATTGGAGTCTGTTTTTTTGGAGCACGCACATACACACAGTGCCAGGTGTTTCTCACCCAACCTGCCACCACTTTATAAATTGTGTTTTCAGGTTGCTCTTAGAATAAACCATTTCCCTTGTTGAACTTTTTTTTGTACCTCTCTTTTTATATGAAATTAATAAAACAGATGTTGCATAAAAATGAGAAAAAAACTAATTGTGAATTTTTTTTTTTCTTCTGATCTCACTTGAATTGTAATACGGACAATTTTATACTGACACCTGCTGGCGTGGAGGCAGCATTACACCAAAATTATGTTAACATAAATATCAACAACAATCAATTCTGTGTGATTTAGAACTATTGTGGTTTGCATCATGAATGCATTTGAAATAGGTTTATAATCCAAGATGGGTTGTTTCATTTTTATTAAAGGGATAGTTCCCCCCAAAACTGAACTTTCTGTCATCATATACACACCGTCATGTCGTTCCATTACTTTTTTTCTCAAAAGACAAAAGAAAATATTTTGAAGACAAAAGAAGATATTTGATATTTAATGTTTTCACTTATAAAATAAAAGGCTAAATTGTGTTTTCAGGTTGCTCTTAGAATAAACCATTTCCCTTGTTGAACTTTTTTTTGTACCTCTCTTTTTATATGAAATTAATAAAACAGATGTTGCATAAAAATGAGAAAAAAACAAATTGTGAATTTTTTTTTTCTTCTGATCTCACTTGAATTGTAATACGGACAATTTTATACTGACACCTGCTGGCGTGGAGGCAGCATTACACCAAAATTATGTTAACATAAATATCAACAACAATCAATTCTGTGTGATTTAGAACTATTGTGGTTTGCATCATGAATGCATTTGAAATAGGTTTATAATCCAAGATGGGTTGTTTCATTTTTATTAAAGGGATAGTTCCCCCCAAAACTGAACTTTCTGTCATCATATACACACCGTCATGTCGTTCCATTACTTTTTTTCTCAAAAGACAAAAGAAAATATTTTGAAGACAAAAGAAGATATTTGATATTTAATGTTTTCACTTATAAAATAAAAGGCTTCATTGTATGGACAAATGTATTTCTTCACACAGAAGAAAGCACAACATAAGTTATTCAGATTTGGAATGACATGAGGAGAGTGACTAAAGACAGAATTTCAATTTTTGTGTGAACTATGCCTTTAAGCATAATAATAATCATCCAGAAAGCTCTCAAATCTCTGTTGAAAGTACAGTTTGGGATCAGCTCCACTCTTGGCCTCAAAATTTTGAAGGAAGCATCTGGATGAGCCCGAAAATCGATTTCAACCAGAACTTAGACCGGCCCATGTGGGGGCGATTCACACCAGAAGTCTGGAGAGTGACCGCTGGTGTAGCGCTGTGGAGAATAATAGGTGGGTAGGAGTGAAAAGATGATTTCTCAAGTACAGGATGTTGTTGTAGCAGGTAGCCAGTCATCCAATTTCCTGCTTCCCAAAGAAAACAGTGGTAAAGCATCCAGGGTCCAGGGACTCACAATGGTGGGCCTATACTCTGGCTGGCCGGCCGGCCAAACAAAGACTGGAGAGGTGAGTGTCCAGTGAGGTGGACCGGTCCACACCCATGATGGGGTTAAGACCCACAGTGCTGCTGACCTTGTGCCACCTCAGCTTGCTTTCCACCATTACATGCGCTATTATTGCTTTTTTAGTAATGACTATGAAAATAAGCCACGCATATAAACTTAATTATGATATTAGAGCCCCTAATAAAAGCACACTATAGTGGTCCATTTACACCTGTGACGTTTACTAAAATAAACACAGTAGGGGATTTATTCTTAAAGACACATTCACATACATGCTATTTAAACAGAACCGTACCGGTTTGTTTAATTTTGGCCCCCAAAATTAGCATGTTAAGTAACGTGATCTTGAGTACTCGCACTCGTTTGCCCGGTGACTTCATTTAGACGAGTATTCTCTAGGGGTAAAACGGAGAGAGGAAACGAGAGAAAGAAAGAAAGACAGATGGTAGAGAAGTCTGGTCTACTTAACAGGATGAACGCTCACAGCTCAGACTGACAGTTAACTAAGGAAACCAGAAGACAAAGTAGGGCAGTTTCATCATTCTGTGGCTCAGTAAGAGACATTATAAAGCAGCTCTTGACTGTAAGCTTTGTCAATTTGACATTTTTGTGGGCAGCAAAACAATGAGACACAAAAATACATTTGTTTGGATATGCAACAAGAGATTCGCCCTGCAATGCACCATCATTTCATCTTTCTCAGAGACAATAAATATAGTAGAAACACATAAACAGACTGGTGATGTTTGGCGTTTTGTGAGGTGGGTGGGGGTGTGATGGATTGCCGGAGGTGTGCAGGTCAGATCTATGAGACGGCTGCAGAATTAAAGTGTGGCTTACAGGCCTTGCTTCAGTGCTGTGGTACCATCTGCATGGTGTTATTGTTTACAGAGGCAACATTTCACTCTGACATCAAAGCTTCATGACCCTTCACATAACTCAGCTATGCAACCACAAGCCTTGCCAAACTGCATTTTTGATAACTACACTTTTTATATATCACGTTTTTATTGGGGAAAGCATATTCAAGTAAATTTCAGAGCGGGTTTTTAGCAGATAACACATTTTAAGCATTAACAAGCTATCCAAAAGAAAACCAAATAACATAAAACATAAACTTTCTTACTTCTGAGTAGGCTAGATGAAAATTACACAATATTATTTACTTCTGGTTTACAAAATAAAAGTCAGTAATATGATCACTCTATTTTTGTTTAGTATAGTCATTAATAAATGTATTACATTATGAAATGAATACATTCTTCCAAATGATTTATTTTTATTAATTTGTATATTTATTTTCTTTTATTTTCAGCTATTTATTTGTTTATTTGTGCTATCACATGTATTAGACACATTGTAACATAATAAAAAAATCCTTTCATAACATTAATAAATTCTTCCATAGTAGGTGCTTTTATTTAATTCACTTTATTAATTATTTATTTTATATACAAATCACATGTATTTGTTTGCTTGTTTATGCTATTAGAGCCAGCTCAGAAACCTTTCATGACATCAATACATTTTTCCATATCAGGTAATTATTTGTATTCACTTGGATTATATTCTTTCTGTAGTGATCTTTTTGTATTTATTCATCGCTATTCGCTAAGATTATTGGAGTACGTATATGTCTAACTTGCCATTTCTTTGTAATTGTGAAATTTACCAGCAATTGCTGAGATAGTGTTGTTTAGGATAAAAATGTATTACAATTTCCTCGTATGTATTAAAACATTTAGGACTACTAGGATGTTTAGTTGAATGAATGAATGAATGAATCATCTGATTTTACAGCCAGTAATGATCAGTTATTGGAATCAGTCTTTAATATTATGAGCTTCTATTACCATAGCAGTACAAAGACTCAGAGTATCAAACCACTGGGCCATGAAGTAACATAATAAAACTAATATGCAGTTTTTCTCTGACAGCCATCTCTACAATATCGTCTTAAGACAACCTGCAAATTTACTCTATAGATCTGTCTTTACAGAACTGTCTGATATTTGCTCCCTTGTCCAGGGAAGAAACTGCTGGGAAGGAGGGGAGGAAGAAACAGAGGAAATGTGTGATAGCTTCCGCACATCCTCCCAAGACAGTACTTCCACTGGAGAGGGAAAAAGTAGAAGAAAAATGCATGTGTATTGCCTGTTCAGGTGTGTGTACATGTGTGTAAGTGTGTGTGAGAATCTTCTGAAACAGCTTCTATTTAGAGGATGTGGTCAGCGAAGATCTGTGCCCCCCAAAAGCCCCTCTAATGATTAGTGATCCCCTCAGGAGAAGTAAATCTCACAGTTTCATTGCACAATCATTCAAGATGGGCCAGAGACATGCAGCGCAGTTTTAAATTATGCAGGACTTCCTGCCATGTTCTTTTGACAGCTCTTATAACCCAAAGTTTTTTAATCTACTAAAAACAATCTCTTTTGTTGTTTGTCAGTAGTTTGGACTGACCTGCATTTACCTCACAGAAGGAAAGAAACAGGACAGGACCTGGCCACAGCACCCCATGAATAATCTAGAATGAAACATGAAAATGTTAAATCGGGAAACCATAATGTTAAAAGAGGAAAACTTTTGAGGACCATCTACCATCTTAGTCTATGTAAGCTCTGACAATAAAATTACAAAAAAAAGGTCCTGACACAATCCAAGGAATTTTATTTATTTTTGAATAATTTAAATGATTTGTTTTAATAATTAATAACAAGTAACAAATAACCATGATCACATGGCGGCTCAATCAGCTGCACTGTTTCAGTCTACCTCCTCCTGTCTCGGACGCCAGACAACCCTTACTGAACAAAAGAAGTCTTGTCTAATATTTTCATCTGATCCGGTATCTGCCACAGCAGTTTAATACCCAATACTATTGATGCTGGCAGCTGAAGGTGCTGCCCCTGTGAGATCCCTGGCTCAGTGAACCACAACCATCAGGATCTGCTACACCGAACAATAGACCCTCTTACTATAGCACAGACTGTATGATCAATAAAAGTTATTACCTCATTAATTTTTTATCATCTCCACTCTCCAGTAAAAGATGAGCAATCAACCGGTACATATTTTGAGAGGCTGATAAAGAGACATAGTATACATGTGTTTCAACATTCCCCAGATTCCTCCTTAAAATTACTGCTATTTTATTCTACATCTGGTGCTTTTGATTTCACAAACCCATCCAGGTCAAATCGATTACATTTTTTTAACTTTCAACTTTCTATTATTATTTGTTTTTAAATAAAATGTAATGAATTATTTATTCATTTTTATTTTATTATATTTACAGCGGAAATAGAAAAGACTCAGCCCCTTTTAAAATAATCTAATTTTGTTGCTTTGCAGCTTGAAATGAAGACGAACACAGTTTTTGTTTTGTCCTGCTGTATTTACTCAGTGCAGCTTATAACATCCAAGTGAAAGATATAACACCAACATGTCAGAAAAAAATAAAATAAAATAAAAAAACAGAATCACTGAGTTGGAAAAAGGATCACCCCGTTGTGTTAGTATTTTTTGAACCATTACAGTCTTTAGTCCAGGGCTGCCCAAACTCGGTCCTGGAGGGCCGGTGTCCTGCAGAGTTTAGCTCCAACTTGCCTCAACACACCTGCCTTTAAGTTTCTAGTATGCCTATTAAGAGCTTGATTAGCTGGTTCAGGTGTGTTTAATTGGGGTTGGAGCTAAACTCTTCAGGACACCGGCCCTCCAGGACCGAGTTTGGACACCCCTGATTTAGTTTGTTGGGATACGTCTCTACTGACTTTGCACATCTAGACTTTGCAATATTTGCCCACTCTTCTTTGCAGAACTGCTCAAGTTCAGTTCAATTTGATGGTGAGTGTTTGTGGACTGCAGTCTTCAAGTCATTCCACAGATTTCCAATGGAGTTTAAGTCTGAGCTCTGCCTAGGCCATGCAAGGACATTCACCTTTTTCACCTTCAACCACTGTGTGGTCAGTTTTGCTGTGTGCTTTGGGTCTTTGTCATGTTGAAAGGTAAACCTTCTTCCCATTGACAACTTTCGAGCAGAGGGCAGCAGATTTTCCTCAAGAATTTGCCCCATCCATTTTTCCTTCTATCCTGATAAGTGCTCCAGTCCCTGCTGCAGAGAAACGCCTCATAACAGGATATTACCACCTCCATGCTTTACTGCAGGAATGCTGTTATTTGGATGGTGAGCTGTATTGGATTTCTGCCAGACATATTGTTTGGTGTTGAGGTCAAATAATTCATTTTTAGTCTCATGTGGCCTCAGAATCTTCAAGGTGCTTTTGGCAAAGCTCAGTCATGACTGCAACCCTTCCATACAAGCCACATGTAGGCCTCTTGGTCGCCTCTCTTACCAGTTTCCTCCTGGCTCTTTCATCCAGTTTGGAGCGACATCCTGATCCAGGGAGGGTCTGTGTTGTATAAAATATCTTCCACTTCATAAAATACATAGACTTTACTGTGCTTCTAGGCATTGATAAAGCCTTTGAATTTTTTTTGTCTCCATCTCCTGACTTGTGCCTGTCCACAACTTTATCCCGGGAAGATCTTTTGACAGTGCCTTGCCACCCATAGTTGATTGTTTGCTTCAGTTGCACTACCAAGAACTGAAATACTTCAGCAAAGCTCTTTTCATGCTGAGATAATCAAAATGACCACAGCTGATCACAGTTGAAAGTCAAATGGCTTTGTGTGCCATTGAGAAGGTGATTAGCTACACCTGTTTACAAGTCATTTTTAGGAGGGGGGGTAAAACTTTTTGTTTGTTAATTTTTTTCTGACATGTTGGTGTTGTATCTTTCACTTGGCTATTATAAGATGTTATAAGCAAATACAGCTGGATTAAAAAAAATGCAACAAAATGTGATTATTTTAAAGGGGGTGATTCTTTTCTATACCCACTGTACTTATTCAATGTCAAATATTTTTACTATATTATGTATTATATTTTTGTCTTATTATTGGAAGCTATCTTAGATTAGGTGTTACCTCTGCATTTAGAAAAATATATATAAATATATTAAAATGTCTATTTATCAACTTGATTAATCACTAAGTTCAGTGACTCCTTTTAGGCGAAATTCCAGATATTTACAGATGCACATTTCTGGAAAACAGAAAGTATAGCGCCTAGAAAACAAAAAGTTTGTCAAGACAAGCTAGCTAGACAAAGCTAATTCTACTGGAAAGGGAAAACTTGATGGAATCCAAAATCTCTTGGAAGACCAGTTTTTTTTTCAGTGTCTGATGTGAGCATGTGTGTCTGTGTAAATGGGCACTAGAGGACCTCGTTCAGGGTCGGCTCACTCAACATCACTCAGCTCGCTAAAACCATGGGAACACTTTGGGTAGGGGAAGTAAGCTTCATGCAAGAGCTCCATCTAAAAATAAAGCCACAGGAGCTTTTAGCACATGTAATTCAGACCATGAAGTCAAGGTTTGGCCTGTCAGCATGGTCCAATTAACCCCTGCTGGTAAGATGATGTAAGTACACCATTCCAAAAAGCTTCTTTCTCCATTGCATGCAATTCAAATGTAACTTTTGATTTAATTAATTTATTAATTAATTGTGTAGCGAATTTAGCTCAACGACAGGAAATATGAATAATTAACCATAACTAGTTATAATTAACTATTCATATTTTAGATCCGCTGTAGATATTTAGCTGACCTCTCAGGGTCAACTGTCTTGTCAATTCTAAGAACGTTAATGTCCTGGTTAAGGGAAATAACTTTCTTACTGTACAATTCTACAAAGCTTGTAGCGTAAATCTGCATGATTAGTGACTCCGGTTATGAGCAAACAATGAACACGTCAAGTGTGATACAAGTAAGGTTTTATTAACTACATAAACACTTAAACTAGTCCAACATACTACATAAACACATAAACTGGTCTAACATACACATACACACACACACACACACACACACAAAGGTGCTTTTGGCAAAGCTCAGTCATGACTGCAACCCTTCCATACAAGCCACATGTAGGCCTCTTGGTCGCCTCTCTTACCAGTTTCCTCCTGGCTCTTTCATCCAGTTTGGAGCGACATCCTGATCCAGGGAGGGTCTGTGTTGTATAAAATATCTTCCACTTCATAAAATACATAGACTTTACTGTGCTTCTAGGCATTGATAAAGCCTTTGAATTTTTTTTGTCTCCATCTCCTGACTTGTGCCTGTCCACAACTTTATCCCGGGAAGATCTTTTGACAGTGCCTTGCCACCCATAGTTGATTGTTTGCTTCAGTTGCACTACCAAGAACTGAAATACTTCAGCAAAGCTCTTTTCATGCTGAGATAATCAAAATGACCACAGCTGATCACAGTTGAAAGTCAAATGGCTTTGTGTGCCATTGAGAAGGTGATTAGCTACACCTGTTTACAAGTCATTTTTAGGAGGGGGGGTAAAACTTTTTGTTTGTTAATTTTTTTCTGACATGTTGGTGTTGTATCTTTCACTTGGCTATTATAAGATGTTATAAGCAAATACAGCTGGATTAAAAAAAATGCAACAAAATGTGATTATTTTAAAGGGGGTGATTCTTTTCTATACCCACTGTACTTATTCAATGTCAAATATTTTTACTATATTATGTATTATATTTTTGTCTTATTATTGGAAGCTATCTTAGATTAGGTGTTACCTCTGCATTTAGAAAAATATATATAAATATATTAAAATGTCTATTTATCAACTTGATTAATCACTAAGTTCAGTGACTCCTTTTAGGCGAAATTCCAGATATTTACAGATGCACATTTCTGGAAAACAGAAAGTATAGCGCCTAGAAAACAAAAAGTTTGTCAAGACAAGCTAGCTAGACAAAGCTAATTCTACTGGAAAGGGAAAACTTGATGGAATCCAAAATCTCTTGGAAGACCAGTTTTTTTTTCAGTGTCTGATGTGAGCATGTGTGTCTGTGTAAATGGGCACTAGAGGACCTCGTTCAGGGTCGGCTCACTCAACATCACTCAGCTCGCTAAAACCATGGGAACACTTTGGGTAGGGGAAGTAAGCTTCATGCAAGAGCTCCATCTAAAAATAAAGCCACAGGAGCTTTTAGCACATGTAATTCAGACCATGAAGTCAAGGTTTGGCCTGTCAGCATGGTCCAATTAACCCCTGCTGGTAAGATGATGTAAGTACACCATTCCAAAAAGCTTCTTTCTCCATTGCATGCAATTCAAATGTAACTTTTGATTTAATTAATTTTCCTTTAAACCCATTAAATCAAATAGTGATCATGTTATTGTGTGTGATGATATTGGCTTTTATAGGTAAGATCAATCAACAAACTTACAAAAATGAAAAGAAATGGGCTGTTTTGGAATTCAATGTATCAAACACTGTCCAGAATGACACCTAATGAGATCACATCAGGTAATGACGTAAAATTAATCATATTTATGACCTTCAACTGTCTTATTTTAGAGAATATGATGAAAAAATAGTAACAAGATGTAATTAAAAGGGGTTTAATCTTTTAACATCTATCCTACCCATCTATCATATTACCACTTAAATTATTTTTATTTATCAATTGATTTTCTTTCTTCAAAATCAATAAGGAAAGTTCAAAATCATCCATACCAGAACGTGGCAGGTGCATTAATATACAGATTTTAAATATGCTTTAAATGTCTGACTGCATGAAAACTATACTGTTACTTGCTATCTTGTTCAAAAAGCTTTCCTCTTCTGCTTTCAAGAGTTGGCTGAGACTTTAGCCTTTTTGAAGCATTGAAGAATGTGAGTTATATACTTCATCTGCTCAACACACTCACATATTTTCCCTCTTCTAACCACCCCCACACTCAGACTCCATCTCCCATAAGGCCATGGGCGGGGGGCTGGGGGTGGCGATGGCTGAGCTGTGTCGTGACCGGCTGGGATTTCTGGAGCCTTAACACTGTCTTTCAGCAGCATGGTGCTCCTGGGCCCAGAGTTGGGTTTCAATCCGAGTCTGTGTTTGCAGCACGTGGGAGGAGGATTTCTAACACATGGATCCCGTTCCCACCGAACAATGAAAGTCCTGTCGGTTCGCGCTCCCTCACCAAGGCGGTATGAGTGTGATGTCACAGCACATGAGCCCACCCATTCTTCACAAGCTAAATCGCAGACAAGCATGCACCAGCAGCACCGCTGGCTGGCTCTAATTAACACCTGCTTTCACGAGCATGTTCCCCCTGGCCGGGGTAAGCTGTTTGGTCTGGGCAGGATTAGCGTGTGAGCAGTGCTAATGCCAGGCCTGTGTGTCTCGCTCACGTCTGTTGGATACTGAGCTGCACGGAGCAGACAAACAAAGCTCAAATCTCAGACATGAGCGGCTGGAACTGTCCCTATGGGGGCAACCTGCTTGGCCTGCTGCCTACTAGTTATTGACCGTGCCATCAGGGATGCCCACAACCGCAATCCAGTTCTTTTATGAAAGAATTAACCTTTTTAATGAGGATTAGACTAAGGGCTTTACATATGTTTTGGTTTGAATTTTTATTCCATTAGAATTTTCGTTTGGCTGACATTCAGACTTTATCAGCAATACTGAAACTATATTTTGCATCATGCTATGTATATATACACTACTTTCCAAACCTACTACTTTTTTATTTTTTTTTATAAATTATTAGTTTTATTCAGCAAGGATGCATTAAATTGATTAAAAGTGACAGAAATGTTGACAGAATGTGACAGAAATGTAACATTATACATGGTTTTATATTTCAATAACTGCTGTTCTTTTGAACTTTTTATTCATTAAGGGGTAACACTTTACAATAAGGTTCATTAGTTAACATTAGTTAACTACTTTAGTTAACATGAACTAAGCATGAACAACACTTCTACAGCATTTATTAATATTAATTAATGTTAATTTCAACATTTACTAATGCATTATTAAAATCAAAAGTTGTGTTTTTTAACATTAACTAATGCACTGTGAATTAACATGAACTAATTACATGTTAATACAGTTAATGACTATATTTTTTAATAACTAACATTACAGTAACAAAGATGAATAAATACTGTTATAAATGTATTGTTCATTGTTTGTTCATGTTAGTTAATGCATTAACTCATATTAACTAACCTTATTGTAAACTGTTACCCATTAAGGAATCCTGGAAAAAAAAATACATCATGGTTTCCACAAAGATATTAAGCATCACAACTGTAGCACAGTGCAGAACAGGAAGAGCAAAAACAGCAGAAATTGAATGAACATGGAAAAACATCTGGTTTAGAATTATAGGTGAGAATGAACGCAGAATGAACAGAAGTTCAAATGAAAATAAACACAGCACGAATAAAAACATTTATTTCTAATCCAAGAAGATCACAGATTAGTACAATGCTGATCTGAATAATAAAGTAATCAAAATGACACAACATAACTAATTATATGTTAATACAGTTAATGACTATTTTTTAATAACTAACATTACAGTAACAAAGATGAATAAATACTGTTATAAATGTATTGTTCATTGTTTGTTCATGTTAGTTAATGCATTAACTCATATTAACTAACCTTATTGTAAACTGTTACCCATTAAGGAATCCTGGAAAAAAAAATACATCATGGTTTCCACAAAGATATTAAGCATCACAACTGTAGCACAGTGCAGAACAGGAAGAGCAAAAACAGCAGAAATTGAATGAACATGGAAAAACATCTGGTTTAGAATTATAGGTGAGAATGAACGCAGAATGAACAGAAGTTCAAATGAAAATAAACACAGCACGAATAAAAACATTTATTTCTAATCCAAGAAGATCACAGATTAGTACAATGCTGATCTGAATAATAAAGTAATCAAAATGACACAACATTACACATAATTTCATATAGTTGCACCACACAAGAATCGAACCGACAATACAATCTAACTGGCCAAATTTGAAACATAAGTTACTCAATATTAACTTCTTGTTCTGTTGCATAAAATCAATAAAACCTTGATGACATTCAGCATAACAGCACTTGTGTGATATTCACATGTGACATAATAGCTGTGAGGTCACAGCAAATGTCAACATGGATTTTTATTAGTGATAATAACAACAGAAGCCTGACATAATTAGCCTTGATGTTGTAAAAACATAAACAAACAGCATCTCCGTTTCACTTAAGACAACAGGACTGGGACTGTCCTCAGATTTCTCCTCTTTGAGAAAAACATTCTGAACTCGTCTGAACAAATTTAATTAGTCTTTAGTCCTGTCCCACGAGCACACTATGTCAGCTGCCTTCTCTGGCATCAGTCAGAGACTCTCGTTCTCTGGTCAGCGCCTCCACTGGTATGAAAGGAGATATCTGAGAACTTTTGGGTAAACAACAGTCGGAGGTCAGAGCAGAGTTCAAGGATTGAATGAGTCACGCTGAGGATTGTGTGCTGGAGGAAAGCAAAGCAAACCCACTGGGGCACTGAGAACATGCTGCATACTGCGTAGAGGACGTACACATACGTTCACCTCACATCTAAATTGTGGCTTTCCACTGACATATGCAGTTCTTAAATTCAGCTATTTACAATTTCTAAAGACAAATGAAAATCCCCACAGTGCAAGATTTTGCCCCCACAGATTTCACAGCGGATTCACATGTTCTCACAGTTTCATCACGTTGACCAGCAGAACATACATCCCTACACTATTAACAATAGACAATGGGTCTTTTTTTTTTGCCTATGCTAGTTCCGTCACAATTTTTACACCTTAGTTCAATGAAAACAGGGAAGTCCAAACCACAACTATAGCTGTAACACAGAACGATATCACTGGAATCACTTGACAGGTCCTGAGGAGTTTTTTCAGCTATTTGGCCCTCAAATCAACAGGTAAGCTAGGTAAGAAATACACACAGAAACAAGTTTCTCAACTACAGAATTAAAGATGTAGAGAGATGCAAGGTTTATCGACGTCGACGTCCAGTGGCGGATTTAGGTATGGTGACATGAGCAGCTGGTTTTTTTTTACCACGGCACGGGAATATCATGCCACCGTGTGGGTCAGTTAACCTGGTCAGGACTTGGTGTGTGCGCAGAAGTGATAGACAGAGTGTTTATGCCTTTTGTGTAGCTTTGAGCAAGTTAGCATCTGTAGTTGGGCAATGAAATAGAACAACGAATTAACTTTTATATTGGTTTTGAAATGTGTACTGTCTTTCACAACTGTCACTTTTATAGTATGTAAACTGTGTATACTGTTATTCAGTTCAGTTCGGTTCAGTACACTTGTTCTGTATTATGTTACAATGTCTGTAGTCACTTAAATTTCATAGTCTTATGTAAATTAGCAGCAAGACCTGTAAAGAAACGTTTTTTTACATTATATACATATATTTGTTCCCTTTCAAAGTATGTCAGATCAGTAAGCAGTAAGGCACATGACAGCCGGACATAATCCTGCCACTTGGAACAGCCTTTTGATACACTACAAACCAGCCTTTGATTTCCGTAACACCGCTGTAAATTAGCTGTAGAGGGGAACAAGATCCAACATGCTGTCTGCAGCCCCTTTTCCACTTGTCTCTATCCACCACACCATCAGGACTGTGCTCCCCAGTCACCTGCTTTCATTTCCCCCCGACCATATGAATGAAAGACAGGAAATCTACCCTTGCAGTGATTACAGTGAAATTTGTCCGAGTCTGAATAGGAAGTCTAAGCAGCAGTCTAACCAGCTCCTGCCAGGCGATCGGTTTTCAGAGCAGGCCCTGGCGTTATTATAACATAGTCCATCTCAGTCGAGCCCCACTCATCTCATCCAAGCTTTATGAGTCCAGCTCACTGCTTTCTGGGTTTATCCACAAATGCGCCGTTTCTTTTATACCCTGCTTTTTATCTACCAAATCACCATCTCTGTATTTTTCTAAGATTGGTCCTGAAGTGATTTTACCCCACGTTTAATCAATGTCATTCAGTTTGACTCACAGTTCATAAGCAGCTCCAGATTGTTCTCATTTAGCGGTGAATATCTGACCTATGACCCACACGGACTGCTCTCTCCTCTCAATCATTTTCTCTCTGCCTTTTACAACTCACAGCAGCTGGCCTGGCCCTGGTGTCCTTGTGGGATTGTTCTGTAGAGGTTCAAAGAAGAGACCAGGTAAGATACAGGAATGAGGGAAGTAAGAGTAATTGATTACAGCTTACAGAGACAAGAACTTTGAATTGTGAAATTATATTTATTTCATAATTATATTCATAAATATATTCATTTATTATACATAAATATTATATTTCATAATTATATTGATTTAAGGTATTATTATTATTGCACACACACACACACACACACACACACACAGGTTTGTTTTTGTGAAAAGTGGGGACATCCCATAGGTCGTAATGGTTGTTATACTGTACAGACCGTATATTCTATTGCCCTACACCAACCCTACCCCTAAACCTACCCCTCACAGGAGACTTTGTGCTATTTCAGATTTTCAATACACTCCATTCTGTGTGATTTATAAGCGTTTTGAAAAGTGGGGACATGGGGTAATTTCCTGAAAAGTCACCTTCTCCTTGTAATACCTATGTCATACCTTTGTCATTATACAAATCACAAAAACGCGTACACACACACACACACACACACAACACATTGTAACATATTAGATGCATCTATCTATCTATCTATCTATCTACCTACCTACCTACCTACCTATCTATCTATCTACCTATCTATCTATCTATCTATCTATCTATCTATCTATCTATCTATCTATATATCTATCTATCTATCTATCTATCTATCGTACATATGGATCAGAATTATATATTTATCAAAATTCATAAGATTATATTAGATTATATTATATATAATTTTTTATTGTTTTTGAAAGAAAACTCATATACTCACCAATACTGTATTTATTTGATCAAAAATACAGTAAATACAGTAAAACTGATACAAAATAAAATAACTGTTTCTATTTTAATATATTTTAAAATGTAATATATTCCTGTGATGGCAAAGCCATTTTAGCTTTATATTTTTGTGCAACCCGTGACTTTTTTTTCTCTTCAGGATTCTTAGATTAATAATGAGTTCAAAATAACGTTTTTTTTTTTTATTGAATCATTTTGTCTTTACTGTCATTTTTGATCAATTTGATGCATCCTTTGCTGAATAAAAGTATTAATATCTTTTAAATGTTTAAACGGTAATATATATAATGTATTATATCAAATCTACCCATGTTTTACATAATTTCTGCACACTTATGAGACACAGTCAGACAAAGTGGAGACTAAACAGACGGAAAAGGAGCCACACTCTCAGCAACACCTCATTCTGTCCCTTTTGAAGACCGGTAGACACTTTGAAGGAAATCTGATACATGGCAAAAACAACTATGAAGTCAGACTTTTATTTAAGGAGCTCGACTGCTGATCTCCGATATCCCAAGTGCTGGTGCGGAGCTGAGGGGAGGGACGGGGTTATGGGTGAGGTTTGCTCTGTTGTTTTCTGAATGGCTGCCAGGAAAAGTTTAATGGCTATGGAATTTGGACAGGAAAAATGCAGGCTGGAAGTTTCAGAGGAAGCAGGGATTTGTGGCTCACGCAGCACCTCTGTTTGTGTTCTTCTTGGTTGGCTCCAATTCGGCCACCGCTTCTAGCAAGGAAGAGCGTCAAACGCTTTTCCACATATGAGTGTGGTGCCCCAGGAGGATACCTACCGGCGACACGTAGGCCACGGCCTATAGACCTCCACCCTTCACACACACACACACACACACACACACACACACACACACACACACACACACACACACACACCCACACCCCTGCC
>NW_015506145.1:28222-99444 GCF_001515645.1 Sinocyclocheilus grahami
CCCACACACACACACACACACACACACACACACACACACACACACACACACACACACACACACGCACAATGCTGGACAGTTCAGATGTAGTGCTAAAACTCACATACTCACAAGCTCTAATTGAATACAATACAAACACTCAGTTCCAAAAGCACATGATACTTTAACCTATTCCTCCATTGTCTTCAGAGAATGTGACTTTTTTTAACTTGACCTTTGAATTCAAGTTCCATCATGGAATTATGCCAAACAAATGAAATTTTAGACAAATCTAAATCATGTTACTCAATTTATTTAATCAAATACGCATACAACCCCCCCCAAAAAACATCTATAGTGTTTTTTCTTTTTGAGTTCGACCACAGTTATGTTTCCATACATGACCTCAAACATGGTTACTATGTGCTAACTTGAGTTTGTGGGCTAAACCAGTAATTTTGCCAATGTAAGTCTACATTTGATATATGGATAATGCACTTTTCCCGAAAATTATATGATTTGATGGTTATATAATATTGCTTCCATTTCACATCAACATTTGTCCCTAGACATTGAATATTTTCAACATAAAATCTCACTCCTTGCAACGTGCACATCACCATGCTCCAGATGTTTCTCAGTCAGCTCTCAGTCCCCATGGGTACTGACTCAAAGATGAGCTGGTTATGAGGAAAGGGGGAAGCTTGTATCACTGAGCTGATGTCTGCAGTCCCTGTCAGCAGTAATCAGCCCTGCTCCCTATCGTTCAGCTCACACCTCCACACATTCCCTCTCTGTCTCGCCACATAGGCCCAGGCTAAAGTCTTCTATCCAGACTCGGTCAGGCATCACTATCCAACCAGAACCATTGATTTTTTGGAACATTTCTCCCTCCAGTTTTCAGAGTTTCTTATTTAGTGTTTGGATTAAAATGGGCTAGCACATACTAACATAGACTACCTCTGGGCCTTCTTTGTACTGGGTAACTCCACAGTCCCATCAATAGATTCAAGTATTATCATCAATTCCAGACTAGAAATATGTAGTTTTTAACTGATACTGAATATCATGTAGCATTATCATGCATATTAATAAAATGATCATTAGGACTGTAGGAGAACGTGTATGTATTTTTATGAAATATATGTTTTATGTTTTTTTTTAAAAGAAATTATTACTTTTATTAAGCAAGGACACATTAAACTGATCAAAAGAGACAGCAAAGACATTTAGATTGTTACAAAAGAATTCTATTTCAAATAAATGCTGTTCTTTTGAACTTTCTATTCAGCAAAAAATCCTCAAAAATGTTTCCACAAAAACATTAAGCAGCACAACTGTTTTCAACATTAATTATAATCAGATATGTTACTTGAGCACCAAATCATTATATTAGAATGCTTTCTGAAGGATCATTTGAATCTGATGACTGGAGTAATGGCTGTAATAAATAACTTTTTAAAATACATTAAAATAGAAAAAAAGTTATTTTAAAATGTAATAATATTTCACAAAATTATTGTCACAAGACAATTTATATACAAGTACTGTAAGAAGTTTGATTAAAAAAAAAACTAAATGCGGGAAAATTTATTATTACAGTAATTCACTGTAAAACAACCTTAAAAACAATGAATTCTGAGGCTGAAAAACAGATGCACCATATAGTAGGAGAAATATAGAATCCCATAAAATCTTAATAAATAAAATATTAATTTATATTGAAGAGTTCAGATGCAAAAGCCTCTTAAAGCCATCTTGGTCAAAAATGAGATAACGATACTGAGTGAATGCTCTCCACACACAGCATATGTTCATCAAGTACTTTCACTTCAAATGCGCTAAATCCCAGCCTCAACCCATTCAGAAGTACCAGTACTTGCATAGAATCCTATACATAGTAGTCAGAAAGAAATGCTAATTTTAAAGAAAAACATCAGACGTACTTAGAGGCTTTTGCATCTGAACTCTTCAAATATAGAATTGTATTACTGCATTTAGTAGTTGATAATGGTTTGGCTTATAAACAATTAATTTAAAAAAGAAAACAACATTTTAAAATTTAAATAATTTTGAAAATGAATTGTTTTGACAGCACTAATATATACACACATATAGGCACATTTATTAATAATAATAATTATAAAGTAATAATATCAAAATCAATGTCTTTCCACGTACTCTCTGTACAAATACCTAACAGGGATCATTGCTGAGCAAAAAACTTGAACAGCACCACACAAGTGTTAAGGTGAGGCTGCTCAGCTCAACATTTGTTCATCATAAAAAGAGCACTTTTGTGGGTCAAACTTTAGTTTGTTTTGAGTTCAGACTGCTCTTAACAGTAAGCGCAATTGGCCATGTGTAATGGTTTTGCGATCGCTCCCCAACACTTTTGGTCATTAGTCTATAGTAATAAGGTCTGGTCATTAGTCTAACGCAATGATCAGCTCCAGTTTGGGAGGTGTGAGTTCAGACACTATGGGCAGAAACATAGACAGAGGAGGAAATGCTTATGGACAAATGGTCTAAATGTGAAGGGAGCAAAAAACACATAAAAATCCTGGTGAAACACAGAGAGGGAACGGCCTCCGTAAAGCTCGTACCGTCACTGCAGAAAGCCCCCTGCCAAGTGGAGAGTACAACTTTTGACACTGAAGCAGTGTATAGGAAACAAACTTCTAGCACCCCAGTCCTCCCTAAACAAATAAACTAAAGCCTCACGTAGTCAACAACTGAGCAAGTGGCCGTGATTCTCTGAGTCATCTGGAAAATCAGGATAATTCTCATGAAAACAGATCATTCTAATGAAAAGAACAAAAGAAATGGGAAAGTACATTACAAAAATCTCTCTCTAAACAAAGGCCATACTAATAAAATAATGACAGGGCGAAAAACAAAGTCCCAGGTCTAGCTGGAATGCCGCCTGTGGTTGGATCAAGTAAGAAAGGCAGTGGTTTTGTTCTCTGATATCGATCTACTTCACCAGTATGTCAAGACACAGAAATGCTGTAATCAGTCTTCCAGCTCAGTGCCAAATGAAAGGGGCACAGACTAGAACAGTCAAACATCAGCGTTCAGTCACTAAAAAAGTACCAGCAAAAAGGAAATGGCTCATTTTGAAATGAAAGTTCACCAAAAAAATTTGAATTCTGTCATTACACTGCCCACAGCTTACACAGCTTAAGAAATGCCAAATATGACCTAATTTGATGATACAGAGTACAAAAATACCAATACAAGCTTTCTATTCTGTATAGTTTTTTCACAAAATAAGAAGAGTTTTCAAATTATACATACATATACACATACACACACATATATACAGTATATATATATATATAGAGAGAGAGAGAGAGAGAGAGGGAGGGAAAGAGAGAGAGAGAGAGAGGGAAAGAGAGAGACTGACACACACACACACTTATCAAATAACAAAAGCAGTTAAATGTTAAAATATTTGGATTTAATGACAAAAAGAAGTGATCAAAATGTAAAATTTAACTTACAATCTGCAAAGGAGTAGAAAAATATATTCAAATAGTCATTCAATATCAAATAAATTTAAATAAACAAGATTTTCAATAAATAAGATTTTCTCAGAAAAGTCATTTTTGGATGCAGTAAAACACCCACAGATGTAGCAGAAAACATCTGGGTCATGTTTGCATTTTCTTCTGTCACTGGTCATAATTCTAACCTTGAAATCAGGATTAGGTATAAGATAATGTCTCCAGAATCATTCATAAATGTGAAAATCAACTGAGAATTGAACAAATATGGAATAACACAAAACTTCTTCACCTTACAAATGGTTGTCGAAAGCAAAAATGCTACAAAGTGCAAATTATAATTGGTAAGAAAATGCTAGAGCAAAACAGACTCTATTTTTGGAATCAGCAACCAACATTAGTAAGAAATAATTATTGAACTTCATTCAGTAAATAGGATATATATGTATATATATATATATATATATATATATATATATATATATATATATATATATATATATATATATATATACATACGTACATAGAATATACATGACTTTTTGTGTCATACAGTTTTGGAATGACATGAGGGTGAGTAAATAATGACAAAATGTTCATTTCTGTGTGAACTCTTTAAATCTCTTTAAAAATTATGTAAAAATGGAGCACATTCATGCAATTTCATTTCCGTGTGAATTCTTTAAATCTCTTTTAAAATGATGTAAAAACGAAAAAAAGAAATTTCAGTTTCAACAAAGTACTCTCCTCCTGTTCTACAACTCATCGCCCTCTGCTGTTCCCTGTGCGTGACAGGACCATCCCAGGAGAGAGCCAGGGGGTCTTGAGGAGTAGTGCGGTGCAACCAGGGGATTTTGGCAACCTGTAGCTGAGCTCCCAGGCAAGGCTGGGCTGGAATAACGTGGCCTGTTTATTCAGCTGGTTGAGGGGAAAGAGGATGTGTTCAGGGCCTCATTAATCATGGGCGCTTCGGAAGAGATAAACAGCCAGGACTCAGTGGGGGTGCTGACGCTCCAGGTTAGCTGGAGCAGGGGAGAGTGGGGGTCTGTCCTCACCACAGGGGAGAATGTCTGAACACTTGCTGTGGAGTTGTTCGGGACAGCTTTGCGAGCCCTGAAAATATGTCTAATGAGCTATTTTATACATTTTAATGACAGGAAAAAAAATCTAACATTTATTTTTTTTATTATGCATTTATCTACAAATAAAAAATATACACTAGAATTCAAAGGTTTGGGGTACACTTTAAAAAAAATTTTTTTTTAAGGAGGTCTCTTAGCTCACCAGGGCTCCTTTTATTTAATCAAAAATGCAGTAAAAACTGTAACATTGTGAAATATTATTACAATTTTAAATACATGTTTTCTACTTCAATATATTTTAAAATGTAATTTATTCATGTGATGGCAAAGCTGAATTTTCAGGAGTCATTGCTCCAGTCTCCAGTCAGAGTCAGCATTTATTTGAAATACTTTATATTATTACAAATGTCTTTACTGTATCTTTTGATTAATTTAATGCAATTAATGCTAATATATAAATGTCTTTCAAAAAGAATCTTACTCTTTAATGGTAGCGTACATATAACCATAAATATGTCACACCATTATACTTTACATTTATTTATGGCAGTTATTGTACATTCTTATAGGCTACTGTTATCATTTGATTACAGTCTTTATTTTGTAACACTTATTTATTGCATTTTAATGTAGTATTTATAGCATTATATGTCTTTTCTACAAAACCCTTTGAAAAATAAATATATAACGCCAGACGTATATAAATAAATACACTTTTCAAAAGCATAACGATATCATAACTTTAAAATGTACCCCATCTACTTTTAAATATTATGTTTTTTTGACAAATAAATGCAATGCAATATAATATTGCTACCAAAATAGGCCAGAAAATGACACAAAAAACATGTGCAGCTATTAAAATGGTGTTATAAATATTAAAATGCTAAGTTACATAATACTATATATTTTACTTTTCTATTTCAAAATGGCTACAGAGAGTGCAGTTATCATTTATGTTACATTTATTGAGCATTGCATTTATACTAGTTGTCATTTTTAAGTAATGATTTTTTTAAATCTAGAAAAATATTTTCAGTTTAAATATCTTTAAAATTAAAAAGAAAAGTGAATACACTTAAAGGTCATATGGATGGCAGAGCAAACATTTAAATCTGAGGTAAACAAAAGCTAACAGGCCACATCTGCACCTGTGACAACAAACAAGACAGAAAAACACAAGCGCTGACAGAATATGATGAATCTCTCCTTCAGAGATATTCAGTGGGAAAGCCTCATTTATCTGACAAATTTCAAGAACAGGAAGTTCAGCTCCACATATTTCACTTGTTTTATTTATTTCAGGGATTTTTGTTTGATCGTACCCACTTTTTCTTCAACATGCGGAAGTGATTGCACAATGACTTTCACAGAACAAACTCATTTTGAAGTCTTATTTGAATACAGGAATGTTCCACAGACGCATCAGCAAACAGGCGGAGGAAAAAATATAGAATCTGTCATCTGCAGACGCTCAGCCAAACGGGTGTTATTCTACACTTCCAGATGTTCTCCTGTCTTCTCTTCTCCTCATCAACAGAAAATAAAACGCTGCTGAAATCCTGATCCCTTCCAAAAAGGCTGCCATTGTTACCTGCCGACCTTGCGGGTTTCTCACACGGCCCATGTGGTTCACTACAGGCTGGCTTTCACTCATCTTCCTGTCCTTATTTCAGCAAGGATGGGGGAGAAGTGGTGAGGAAGGGGGAAAAGAACAGAGGGCAAATGAAAGAGATGGAGAGGGAGAAAATGAAAGCAAGAGGAGGAGATGATAAGTGTAGGTGCATGCTGGGAGAAACAGAGCACAGAAATTAAATGTTTTCAAAGTCAAATGACTGATCTACAGGCCTGACAGATGGGTTTAAATGTTTACAACCTGGTGAATGTGTTAAAGATATTGAATTTCCCTGGTTAGGTAAGATTGGTTTTAATGTTTATACAGGATTATTATGCAGTAAAGGTATACGTGGATGTGTGTGTCTGTGTACATTCAGAGGTTAAAGTCTAATTGGTTTTGAAAGTTCTGGAAAGAACAAGACATCACTGGTTTTCCATGGATTGCTCCCAATCACAGGTACAAATTAGCTGAGCTAGATGATGTAAGGAGGTTAGTGCAAATACCTTTTCTTCTCACATGCATTCTTCTTATCACCCTCAAACACACAAACATACTTTCAACATTGATGTTCAACCATAAATAACTTATAAATGATGACTATATTACATTCGGATCATGACAAGGATTTCCATGCATTGTGTGCTGTACAAGTTCAGATCTTGTATTAAAATATCCAAAAATAAGTCATCAACTTTTAAAATAAAAACTTTCAAATGTATTAATGATTTGAAAATGAATTTGATTAAAGAAAGAAGAAAAATTATATATGTGTCCTCCTTTCTTTAATCAAATTCACTTTCAAATAATTTATATATATATATGTGTGTGTGTGTGTATGCATATATATACTTTTTTTTTTACTAATATTTCATAGATTTTTACTACATCCTCAATATCACTTTCAATCATGTTAGACTTGGCAATATCACTTTAACAGACAAAAGCCAGGAGCTTTATGACATCATTTCGGAGGGAAAACAGCAGCACACATAAGTATGTAGCAATAAATTACAGTATATGAATTCTGTTCAATATCTCAAAAGCTATGTAAGCTCTTAACTTTAGCTCTGTGCTTTCATCCTATTAACGTTCTTACACTGTCTAAATATAAGTTATCATTAATAAAGTTTAAGTGAGTTTGACCAGAGCATATTTCTGACCATCTGATATACTACATTTATGAATTTATATAGAACTATTTAAATTACAACACAAAAATATTCATTTCGTGAGATAGACGGACATCTCATGTTGCCCTGCCATCTACTGGAGAACGTATGCATATACCAGCAAAAGTACTAAAGAAGCAAATTCACTAGTTGACTTGATTAAAGAAAAAAATTATATATATTATTTTGTATATAGGCTATATTTATACATGCAATAGATATTTAAAATGGCTGAGCCTTAAAAGAATAGTTCACCCACAAATGAAAATTTGCTGAAAATGTTATCGACCACAGACCATCAAAGATGTAGATGAGTTTGTTTCTTGATCGGAAGAGATTTGCAGAAATTAAGCATTACGTCACTTGTTTACCAATGGATGCTCTGCAGTGAATGGGTGCCGTCATAATGAGAGTCCAAACAGTTGATAAAAACATCACAATAATCCAAGCAATCCATCAATCAACCAATTAACATCTTTTGAAGTGAAAAACTGATTGTAAGAAACCATCGCTTCTGGACAAAATAGAGGTCTGTAATCCATAATAATGTTTCCTGTAGTGAACTTCCTGTAGCGTAACGTTCCCCGCCCTCACATCAAAATCCATCAATTTACTTGTTTAGAACTGTTTTGGACTCTTTTCGCTTTGTGAGCAAGTGATGTAATGCTACATTTCTTAAAATCTGTTCCAATGAAGAAACAAAGTCATCTAAATCTTGGATGACCTCAGGGTGAGTTAAGTTTCAGCAAATTTTTAGTTTTGGGTGAAGTATTAAAGCAAAAGCAGTAAGTTAGACATAGCAGTCATTTCTGATGCCTAGCAGTGAAGTAGAATACAATACGTAATCCAATCTCCACATAAATAAAAGTTATTTTTATTTTTTTGGGCCTAGTACTGTACAAACAAGTTAATTCAGGACAGAATATTCTCACAGTGACCACATAGTGGCGCCTCTTACCACAACTATTGTAGTTTGAAACCTAAAGGTCAGTGTGCTCACATTAGTGGTGTGAGATTACAATGATCTCAGAGTTAACTGACCCAGTCTAAAAAGGTATAGTATTGCTTTTGTTCCAAAACAACACATCGATATGATGCAATTAAAACACACACTTTCAGTTGAATTAGTCTAATGAGAGGAACCATAATGGATGAATAAAGTAAGCTTTATCCCCACCTCTGCAAATGCATGGAAACTGACGCGTTTCTCTCTTTTTAATAAATATATATACAGCTCAATTGTATATAGTGGAAGTCGGGTGCTTTACCGAAAACCCACAGAGCTAAGCTCATGTTCACCTCCAACAAATAGGCCTCTGGATTTATTTCATTGGATTCTGTTGCTGAGCGATAGAGCCATAAACCTTATCGAGCACTTTTGCTGAATGACCCCATCTGTTCCTACTGACATCCAATGAAATATAAAAGTAAGAGTGAGAATGCTCGGGCCTGGAATGATGACGACGTGGGCACATAACTGTCTAATGTTTGCTCAATGACACAAGCCTATTTTGCCACCTTTGAGCATTACAGAGGCTGTATTGACTTTCACCATGGCAGTGGCAGGATGCTCAGTTATGGGTAACAGGAGATGCTCCCAACTCCCAGTTTGCCCTGGGCTGAATGAGATATGATAGCCTCAATGAAAGACGATGTGCCCAACAATTCTGTTCAGAGCATGCAGGGGTAACAAAGCAGAGATTAACCTTGGTACTTTGTCCCACATGAGCAGAACAATACTGTAATATTTAAAAAAAATAAAAAAAAATAAAAACTTTAAATAACATGAGCCAAAAGGATTTTGCAAGCCTATTTGTGAAGATACAACAGAATGTGATATCCCAAGAAACAGGGCTGTTACAGTGGCAATACCTGAAGGTGAAATGAATCCTATTCTTCCACGAACTGTGATGCTCTACACAAACAGGTTCTCCAAAGGGCTTAAATAACAAGCGGCGACGTGACTTGTTTTGAATCTCCGGTGATTATGCAATAGCAAGTGTAATTGAATAGCTAAATATACACACAGCCGGTCAGACCCACCCATTCACACTACAAATATCTTTGGCACAAATAGGGACAATAGCATAACATTCTTTTTATTTATGTCTAGATCTATTAATTATTCAAAATTATAAATTTCTTTGATGAGCATGTTTTTCATTTCCAAATTAAAATTTGTTTTAAATATTTTTGAGGCATATAAGGTCAAAAAAGGAAAAAGAATGAAAGGCTTATAAAGAAAACCTTATTACGTAGTTTTAAAATGAATATTGTAATATTATATATAAAAAAAAAATCTAACAAAATTACTTCACTGCTTATTAATATTTGAAAAAAAGGTTGTCTGCCCAATTAAAGTCATGAGGTGCAACCAACATGTAGAAAGATGCAGAAAAAATTATAAACAAAAATATTAAATAATAATTACAAAATAATAAAATAAAAAGATAATAGATTAATCAAGGTCATGCATTTTATGTAATTAATGTTTTATTGTTTTTGGTTTTATGTTCTCATACTTGTCATGCTGCACAAAAAAAGAAAAGAAAAGAAAAGAAAAATGGCCCTTTGGGCTTAGAATATAGATTGACCTTGACATATAAATGTATAACTTAACTTATAAATGTTTTTAAACCTTTTTTTTTTGTTATATTTTAATTGATGGTTACACCACATGACATTGCGGACATTTGTTTTTTAAAACTGTTTTTCAAAGCCATATGAAACCAGCATGAACTCAATACAAGACCTGAGTACCATGAGCACAAGACCTGGCACATGTGTTTTAAACTATTTGAGGTTTTGTTTGTTTTTAATGAAAGCATCATAAACAAAGGTTATTGTATTCAGTGTTCCAGGTTTGATGTAAGGCCATCAGTGATCATTGGCTGCTCAGATAGGACAAAGCAGGTGAATGTAGCAGGTGCTGTGTTTGATATTCAATGGCTAAATACAGCAGACATCTTATGCTCACTATAACTGAATAACTGAATCATCACCTTCTGAACATCAAAGAGATCATAGTTGGATACATACACTTTATTTCTCATTTAACCCAAGATGAATTGGGTTTCTCGCTCTACAGGGGTCACAAGAAGGTTTAGCATCTGATACCTTTCTTTGAAAATGTACACAGAGAGAACTAGTCGCTGCTTTTTACACCATGTAATGAGATTCCCAGCTAATCAGTGACTTTCCTGCTTTATCTCAGCCATCGGGACACTGGGGAGGATGTGTAACCGAGACAAGGGCTGATGTCATGGCTTGATGGATAAGGTGGAGTTGAAGAGAGGGTGATGGAGACCATTTTGATGTTGAATACATCACTGTTTGATATGCAGCCCTCAATTACGATCAGATTATTGTGAAATGACATGGGGAAGTATATGAACTTGTATATGAAGAATAAAATGGATGTATATTAGTGTGTGTGTCCATCTTTCTGTGCCAGTGGCGATATCTGTAGAGTGAGGTTTCGGGAAGGTGAGAAAAACATGATGGTGTGCACTCATCTAATGATCTAAATTGAAGTAGATGAGCTTCTCTCACTCACTCTGAGTGGAGGTGTCTTTTACACTGGCTTTCTGTGCAGCTCATGTGGAAAAATGAGCTCATGCCTTCAAATACCACTGACTTCATTTACTGACATTAGACAGAAGTCTGAGATCAGTCACAAGCTACCTGCTGCACTCCTGGCACAGAGGGCGATGTTTTTTTAATGTAGCTCTACGCTTAAGCGAAGCAAAAGACAGTTTTGCTTTCTGTTTGGGAACAACAGGACTAAAGGTCTACCTTAAAGAAAAAATGTCATCCTTTTTCTCCTCCCAAAATATAAATTTGATTGATTATTGATGAACAAACATAATTTGTTCTAACAGAAAATGTTAATGATTATTAATGAATGAATGAATGAATAACTAATTAATATTATAACAATGTATTATAATTTAATAATAATTATAATTATTATTATTGGAAATCAGCATAATTTTAATAAATTGTGCATTTTAGAATAAATTACCACAAAATCAAACATCTGTTATTGCATATGATGACCTCATGCTTTTGGAACTCTTTGCAATGCATATTGACAAAAATATGTGTAGGAGAGTATTTTGTTTAATTTATTATTATTATGATTATTGTTATTATTAAATGATTAACATTATAGTTATATTATATAACTTAATAATTAGTATTACAATCATTGATGGCATTTGTGATACTACTACTACTAATAATAAATATTGATAATAATAATAATAATAATTATTATTATTATTATAAATTATAATGAAAATAATAATTAAATTATATACTACTACTTCTACTAATAAATATACATTTGTTATTGCATGTGATGGAAACTAGCAATTCATAATGATAGTCATGTTTAAAGTACATTTGTAGCTATTTTTGTAGCTTTTTAGTGTTTTAGGAGAAAAATAAAATCAAAAGAGCCTTTTTTTCCCCCCCAGAGGCTTTTTGTTCTGTTTAACCCTACTTGATCTAGAGCCTTGTTATATGAATCATAAATAGAAGCGATCAAATTCTTTAGATTTTTCTCATTTTAGTACTCGGCTGATTTAATGCTAAAATGTAGCACTCTTTCTTGTCAAACACTGACCTGTCACCTGTTTCTTCAGTGAGTGTGAGCCATCACTCCATGTGGACACATTTCATTACAGAGGACTGCAAGAAATATGGAGGCATTTTTAGCATTGAATGTCTCCCATAAACAAATGCCACTGTACTAGAGCACAGGTCCCACATGGCAGACCCCAGCTGCCTTTCATGACCAGAGCTCAAGGCAAGCCTGTGTTTAACATAGCAAAATGTTCACACCATTCCTCACATGCATGTCCTTTGTTGTGATTGACAAGGTTTGGAGAAAGTTAATGCCAGCTCCTTAAAACAAGTACACATTGGATTAGGAGACTATACACAATAATTTTTTTAGGAATCTTCAACAGAAATGCTGAATAGGTTGGTTTTGGTCTTATTTTTCATATATGAACATAAATGCAAAATGCTATATAAACTGAATCGATGAAACCCACTGAAACATATTTTCTCAGCTGTAAGAGAGTGTCAAGTTATACATCTGTAGTCAAGCTGAATGTTATCAGGCAACACAAAACCGGATAAGCTTCAATTAAACACTCAAATCTTTTTGTTTGCACTCCCAAATGGGCTTGTGCTCATTTAGGGGAAAACCTGGAGACATTGTTTATATTACTCTGTTTGTACAAAGGCAGACTAATTACAACTCAAAATCGAACTGACTTTACAGTAATCCCTTCAGAAAACTCAACATGGGAAAAAAAAGAATATGGATGAAAATTGCTATTCAGTGATTACAAACAGAGCCAAAACTCCAGTGGCCCACTGTTTTATTCATACTTAATAGCTTAAATTCACAGACCACATGTAGCTCAGACCTTCATTTATTCCTTTATACACGTTTCACATCTTAATTTTGTGACTACAAAAAGCAAAATGTGAGAAATCTTAACGCCAATTAACAGTTAAAAGAGGCAGTAACCTGTTTGTTTGTTTTACTTGCTTTTTATTAACATGAGCATTAGCTAAACTGGCCTGCAAAATCGGTTCTTTTGCACTACTTGAGCTATATAAGCACGCTTCATGACTCCATTGTCGTCAGATTTTATTCCTGATTTGAAATATGTTATTTGAACATAATTTTAATCAACAGTTTTGGAAATGTAAACTAGCGTGACTGAAAATAGCTGCCTGAAGCCATTACCAATATGGCCACAGAGTGATTTTAAAAGCAGTGGTTCTCAACCAGGGGCCTCAGTAAACGTCTAAGGGGGCCACATGATGACTTGAAAACAACAAAAAAAAAATTTATTTTTATTTTAATTCACCCCCTCCCCTTTTTGAAGAACCAGGGTTCCCACTTTTTTGGAAAACCTGGATATATGAAATATATGAAAAGTTTAAATTTAAAAGTGTAATTTGACCAGGAAAAGTCATATAAATTTTTAAAAATGAATATGCATTTTTTTATGTTATGCCATGAACATAAATACTTTATTTAATAGAAATGGAGTAAAAAAAATTATATATATATATTTGTAAAAATCCTCATCCAGTAAATCACGAACACATTCTTAAAGATAAAGGTTCCAAAAGGGCATTTTCACAGTGATACCATAGAACCTTTCAGGGAACGGTTCTTAAAAGAACCATTTTTTCTTAGTGTGAAGAACATTTCAGTAATCTAAACAACCTTTTTCCACAATACAGAACTGTTGAATGGAAAGGTTCCGTAGATATTCTTCACAGATGTCAATAAAGAAGTTTTATTTTTAAGAGTGCGACTGGAAAAGTCATGGGGTCTTTGAATATTGTTGTTCACGTTGGGAGGCTTTAGAGTCAAAAAGGTTGAGAACCACTGCCTTGAGACTTTAACAGTATAACAGACATAGTGATAATATGAAATATTGGATTACAAGTTGTTACACAGAAATTATGAGTTGCTTCAGCGTGGCAGTTTTTAAGACTTTGATATCATTATACCCCACGGCTCCTTCTGTGGCCCAGACACAAGTGGATCACTATAGCTGAAGTACATGTGATTTTTGTCCTTAAATTAGCATGGAAATGGCCTGGAAAATGGGATATAAATGGAAATGTCAGCTAGTTGGCTGAACCAACAATTGAGCATGTAAACAAAAGCCACATTGTCAGAGACGCTAACAACACTCCTCTGTGTCTTCACACTGCCCCAATCCCACCAGATTTAGAACACACTCCACGGACTCCTGATGTGCTGCTGGCAGCCAGAGAAAAGCTGTCAGAGGGAATAAGAGGGAAAGGTCATTGTGTCTGATGTATACATTCAGCTGGGCTGGTGCAGCTGTGTGGGCATCAGAAAGATCTCGCTGGAGGACAGGCCTATTGTGCCAGTCTGATTGATCCTCTATGGCACTGAGCTTACGGAGAGACCCTGACTTTAACAGGGACAGGGCCTGTTGACAAACAAGCAGGCCTCTGTCTGAGGCAGGAGAATGAGGCTGCAGGTGCTTGGGCCATGCTTGGATTGAGCCGCGAATGCCTGCTCAGATGCCAGCGGAGGCATTTCCTGCCTAGTCTGACATAGGAAGGCATCCTGGCAACGGCCAAACACCGAGCAGGAATGAATAAAAGGCAAAGACCGGTATCGAAGTGCACATAAATGCCAATCAGACCCACAAAAATATAGACAGAGGCACGCTTAAAAACACATCCACACAGTGGTTCTGCTGTAGAAGAGCACAGTGATACTCAGACATTCAGAAACATAGACAAACAGATACATTATATAAGATTATTGCAATTTTAACAGTAAAAGACTGTAAACGTGCTATGTTAATCAGTTTACAAAACATTCCCTCCTCATTATTTCTTTCTTAGTTTTTTTCTTATCAGTTATGTATATTATGGTCTTATGTTACATCTTATGTTGTTAAATGAATGTTTAATGTATTAGTTAGTGTCGTGTGTATGGAAGCTTGTTTCAGCCACAGAATAATAAAAAATAAAAAAGGTAAGTGTGACTTTTTCTCGCAATTATGAGTGTATATCTCACAATTATATTTGAACACGGTATAAACTCAGTAAAATCAGAATTTAAATCTCGCAATTTTGAGTTTTTATGTTGCAATTCTCACAATTTTTCTCAGAATTGCGAGAAACAAAGTCTGAATTGTGAGATCATTTCAAAATTGTGAGAAAATAGAAAAATAGAAAGTAGAATTATGAGATAAAAAGTCACACTTACCTTTTTATGTTTTATTTGGTGGTGAAAAGCAGGCTTCCATATTGTGTGTTACCATTTTAGTATTTGTGGAAAAAGATACTTGTGGTAATCTTTGATTCATCATGGCTTTCTCTTTACCACTTGTGTTTTTAAGGTGATTGTCAGGTAAAAAACAGGTTTTAGAAATTTGGTATAACTTATTTCTTAAAAAAAAAACAACAACTATGAATTAAGTTCAATCTGTAAAACTTAAAATGTTGCAACCTTATTGTTTAAGGTACATGTCTGACAACCATTTTTTATTTATTTTATTTTTAACAACGTACAAACACAAATTTAAATCCTCGATGCATCTCATTTTGTAGTATCCCACAGTGTTGAGAATTCCACTGTAGCTAGAAAGAAATTATTTAATGTGAGCTGGTACAGAGCAGCAGGCAAAGACAGTGTGACACAATGACCCGGTGCCAGAGAGTGTAAATCTGGCACAGTGTCTGCCATCACACCACACTATGATTAACAACAGACGGCAGAGCAACAGACAGCCTGATCCGCTCCTTTTCTCCTCTATGCTAGCATTCATATCTGCTATTTTCATGGAAGAGGTGCTTCTAAATTTCACAGCCACAATAAACTGTTTCAAGCATCTACAATGCCTACAAACCCAAATGTAGCCAAGGTGAACACAGCTTTTATAGCCTCAATAATTGTTTCAAGCACCCATGATGATGTGTCCAATCCCAAATATCCTTAAGTAGAAATATAGACATGCAGCATTTAAAATCAACTAAAACGGTTTGAAGGAAATTAGAGGAAGTGCACACAAGATGCCTTAGTTTCTGCTGTACAGGATACAAAGCAGCCCAGCTCCAAATTTGGCAACGTGGCATAAAAAGGAAGTCAGATAAGTCAGTGGCCAGCACGTCTGTGGGGATTATTTTTAGTTGTACTATTTAGTAGAGGATCGAAGAAAAAGTTTTCTCCCCTGCCCTTGCCTGCACACTGTTCCCGAGTTTCACACGGCACTGTTTGCACTGGGAATCTTCTTCCAGTTGACATGGCCCAGCCCGGCGAGCTGCCCTTCCTCGCACCCTCGGTGCACTGTAAACATCCCAGGGTCAGCACCTTACCAAGCGCTTGCCTGTGCACACGCCTAACTTCCTGTTTACTCTAAATGCTACAAGCCCCACTGGACACCAATAGCCTTATTATTGTCTATGATCTGGAAAGTGGGATGTTGTCTCATACAGTGGATCATGCATGCTTAAATATGTACGTACATGCACAAATTTTATATATTTTATAAACTGCAAATATGAGACAGTGGTAAAGAGAAAAGATAAATATTTGGCAGGAAAATGTGAGCATACGTTTCATGGTTTGAACACATGGCTCAGCCCTGGCAAGGGAGATAATGGAAAACCCAACAGGGGGTCAAAGTACAGAGTAACTCATTGTAAGCTATGGCTTTACATTATTTCATGTTATTTTAATGTTTTAACGCTTAATGTTCTTTTTAATACTTTATTTAGCCTACTTTACCCTCGGGAAATCTCTTTTTAATCAAAGGCATACATATATGAGTAAACATTGCTCTGACAAGGAGCTGAGAAAGAATGGAGGGATTGTTCTTCGATGGGGTGGAGTGTTTGTGTGTGTGCTGGGGAACAACCTCCTCGGCTCCTTATATTTCTCATTCATCGCTCACATCACATGGATGACTGGCACTAACTGAAAACACACACAGTCTAGGTTCTGTGACCAGCAGTTCAGGTTCAGAGAGCTGCCTTACACAGTAAGAAAAAGACAAAAGCAGCTGTAAGTGATATATCTGTCAAAAACAAGTTTTGCCAATTAATTTAATGTGAGAAAACTTTTATTTTTGTTAGATATACAATACTGATAGTTTGTATTAAAGGGGTCATATGATGCGATTTCAGTTTTTCCTTTCTCTTTGGAGTGTTACAAGCTCTTGGTGCATAAAGAAGATCTGTAAAGTTGCAAAGACTAAAGCCTCAAATCCAAAGAGAGATTCTTTATAAAAGTTAAGAGTCAACCACGCCTACCTAAAATGGCTCGTTCTAACATGCCCCCACATGTCTACGTCACGATGTGGGAAGATTTGCATAATGCCGCCCAAATGTTCACGCAAAGAAAGAAGGCGTAACTTTTATTCTCGCTGTAGTATTGCTGCTGCTGCCGCCATGTCGTGAAGGCGCTGTGTTTCGTTGTAAAAGCGAAACTACTTTGGTTGGCCTTCCAAAAGAGAACGATATCTGCTTCGTCATGCCTGGAGCTGATCCGTGCTGGTCGCTGAGGAAATACATCAACTTTGCGCTGTGGGTCGCCGAATCGGCTTCCCCCGTGGACGAAGCGGAGTCCAGCCCGGGGTCGTCACATGTGGTTGCCGCAAGCCCGCCGGCCGCGCCGTTCTCAAGCCCGCCCGCCCACCTCTGCTCACTCCGCATACTCGAGGCCGCCGCTCACTCTAGCCCTCCGGCCTCCGCTCACTCAAGGCCACGTGTGTGACGCGGTTTCGTTGTGAAAGCGAAACTACTTTGGTTGGCCTTCCAAAAGAGGACACGACTAGAATTTTTTATAGTCAACGCATTTTATAGAGGACTGTTTCCTGATCCTGGTAGAGTAGACTACAATGCCGGCTGTTCTGACTCACAGACTGTAAATACGTTTATAATATTTAAAGAATTTGCCACTGACGATTCAAACTCGAGTTTTTTGAGCAGTGTAGAGAAGCACTTGTTGTTTGTCATTTAAAATATGCTATTTAAAATATTTTTTCTGAAATTAAAACTAGCAGTGTCCTGAACTAAATACCTAAAGCACACACACTCACACATGTCCGGTTCACTATCCTTGTGGGGACCATAGGCGTAATGGTTTTTATACTGTACAAACTGTATTTTCTATCGCCCTACACCAACCCTAAACCTACCCCTCACTTAAAACTTTCTGCATCTCAAAAAACTCATTCTGCATGATTTATAAGCTTTTGTACCCATGGGAACCTCAATTTAGGTCCCCACAGTGACACAAGTCCCCATGATTTGCTGTGTATTCCGGTTTAAGTCCCCACCAGTGTAGAAAAACCTGTGCACACACACACACACAATAGGCTATACCAGCCTATTTAATACAGACAAACCATAATAATATAAGTGTAGCCTACCACTCGTTCTAGTAGTTTGTTTGATTGCAGTGACCGCTAATATTCTGTTTGTACAGTTTTGTATTAGTAATACTAACTTTTGATATTGTATTTCGCATGGTACATACACGCTGTCACGGTTTCAAAATGTCCGCGAACGGCGCATGAAATGACCAAACATTAATAGAGTACTGTAAATAACTTAAGTTCCACAACGCTGTTTAATGCACTAAAGAATGTCATTGTTTTGCACAGGTTATTCTGGTTTATAATGGAAAGTAAATGTCGCTGTTTGCGCATTTTGCTGCCAGTGTACACTTATTTATACTCGAGATTGCAACCATCCACTGCTGTTCCGCGCCCAGCCGCCACCACGTGATGTTTTCGCAAGCTGTATCTGTTGTTAATAGAGCAAACGCTGAAAACAACCATAAAAACATTCTTGCTGGGGCAAGTTTTTATGAATGGCATTTTTCCTTCCTCGACTTTCCCCTTTTTTACTGAATGAAAAACAACTGGAAACGTACTGGGGAAAGCCCTTGGGACTCTCAAGCCGCGATTGGCTAAAAGAACGCAAGCACCGCCTTCGGTTGTTAAACCTTGAATCTGATTGGTTGGAATGCGCAAGAGAGGCTTCATTCATAAGGAAGGACAAAGAAAAGTAATTTGAGCTCTTGAAAGAGAAAATCCACCAATCAAAATCCTTCCTACAAAGCGAAAAACGACAGCAAGAAAAGCAAGTTAAAGTCAGCATTATGATTTAAGAAGAGCGAATATATTTTTTCTTTAATCAACGTATTGTGGCCACACATCCACTGTATACGACATACACTGTATATCCCACTGAAATTTGGGTTATAAAATTAAAATCTTAAGTTTTATTGCTGCCTGAAATTTTATAATTGCAACCTACAGTGATCCTGCAAGGAAAATAGAGTTAGAAATGGCAAATTATTATGGTAAGCTAAATTAATAATAATAATAATAAAAAAAAAACGTTTTTATACTGTATAACATCACTGAAACTTAATATAAATGTATAAAACAATATCTCTTAAATTTTTCGTCGTTTCGATGATGAAGAATATGACTCTTTCACTATACTAGCATAATTAAGCATGTTTAAAAATGTCATTATGTTTTATCTACACTGTATATTGTCAGGACGGTGTCTTTAAAAAGGCAGATTTTACAAGTGAATAAGCTAATTTATCAAAATGTCAGACCAATTTTTCTGTTAAACAGATGATGTACATATCAAAAAAGGAAATAAATATTTGAAGCTGGTATGGAAGAATAGATCAGGGTGATAATGATTTCTGTTTCATTTCAGATCTCTTTCAGGATTTAAGCCAACTTCAGGAGACATGGCTCACCGAAGGTATGCGCCTATTCTAAGCATGTATTGTCTATATTGCAATAAATATGTCCCTCTAGTGGCAGTGAGCAAGGAAATGTCACAGGAGGACATGCTATAGCAAGTTCACGCTGCTTGGTGAGATTTACAAAACAAAAGCAATAGAAAGGTTTAGAATCAGGTGGCTTATCTGCTTAATAAGGCAAGACAGCTGTTAGAAATAATTAATGTTTTCATTTGAGAAATTTAGGAGGAAAAGGTTTTTAATAAGTGTGATAGTTCAATACAGTATTTAATGCCTGAATTTAAGATTTACTGGACATCAGGACAATCACTGTGTCAATGTATAGCTGTAAATGTGTTGCTTTTTTAAAGTTTACAAAAATGCCTTGATTGCACAATGCTGCTGGCTACATTTTATTTGGAAAGTCCTGACAAAGGCTCAGCCTATACACTCAGGCAAAGCAAACAAACAGCATCAAAGCTGGACAGTCAGGAGGCAAATAGTTGAAATGAACCCTGCCAGAAACAATTTACTGTGTACATGTCAGAGTGTGGAGAACACAAAGGCTGCTCTCAATGAGACCGGGTGGCTGGAACCCCGTTGTTCTGAATGAATTATACATCTGTCCGATAGCAAACCCTTATGTGTATTTTAAGATAATAATTAAGGTGATATAAATGCAATTTTAAAAATGAAATGATAAACAATGATTTTGTCCACGTTGAGCTTATATTGGAAAGAATGTTAATGCATCGTTTTATCTTATGTTTTATCAGAAATTAAAACATCCTGGTTGTAATTGCATACAGTTAAGATGACATATGGCAAATACGAGATGCATTATCTTCAGATAACACCTAAGGGTCTTAAATTCAAGGAATGAATTAGGGAAATAACACAATATTATAAACAGAAAAAAAGCATTACTTGAAGGATTTTTTAAATATTAATTTTAATATTTCATTTATTTAAATTAAATATACTTTTTTATTTAAACATTAAGACATTTACAGGAATCCCTCAATGTTGTTAATTGAATATTTTAAGGATTTCAAAATGCATGGTCAAAACAAAATAAGAGTTCTCAATAAATTGCATCATCCTCAGAGCAGAACTATCAGCTATTATTATGCAGTGTCAAACTGTGAACTTCACACATCAGTCAGGAGACAGGGACATTTTTCAATGACCAGAAACCAGGAACAACAGAGAAGAACACTGAAGTTTAACAGGTGGAGTAGAAAGACACTTTAGCTATGAAGTTTGAACAGTGATTATAGTGTTTTGAGAGCACTTTAATTGCTCACACACACTTGCTCTTTAAAAGCAGCCTCATTTTTCCTGGCTGTGAACTTTTCTTTCTTCTATTCGGAGGAAATTGCTTATAATCAGGTGGTTATGATGAGTAATTCACTATATTGTTAAAACAGACACTGCTGCAGGGATTTTGCACTTTAAAGGCTAAGATAAAACATAGAAGGGGGCCACAAGTTGTTAATAGAAAAGCTTGTCCAATCATGTGAGTATTCTTTACATTTTAAGACAGACCTCCTGGCTCCTCCTAGGACCTGCTGAACTAAAAAATAAGTCAGTCATTCAGATTCCCTCAAAGAAAAAGGAAACATGTCTCCATGCTTGCACAGACAAACTTTAGTCTTGTGCTGACTTGCATTTCAAAGCCCTTGACAGGATGTTTCTGGAAGCTCACTGACTTGAAACAAACGCACACACACACACACAGACTCCCACAGACATTCACAGACACACTGTCTGATGTGACCATGTATGTGTTTGCTTACACACAGACGAACTAGACTGCGAGAGATCGGGTTGGTTTCAGTCAGCCCTGGAAACTCTAAAAAGCTTGAGGGACTCACAGTAAACTGTTTTTTTTCTATCTGCCTAAAAATTGCATGTGCTCCTTTTGAAGCACATGCAATTTTGAAAAGTTGAAGCACATCTGATGGTGGGCCAAATATTGGCTTCAGCTTTGACTCATAAAAACAGCCTTACTAATCCTCCTCAGGGCAGAAAAAAAAAACTTAAATGACTCTAATATAATTACAGTATAGCAACAGGATAAGAGCAGCATCTATGAAATTAATGTAATTTCTTTGAGCATGCTCAAAGGGGCATCAGTACGGTTTCCGTTACACAGGAAGTGCCAGATTAATGTTAAAGAGATGGATTTAATTCTCCCAATGTTCTGGTTTCTGTGTTCATGGACTACTGGTTAAAAGCGGAGAGAGAATATGCCCAAGAAAAAAAGAAGTGTGTAACAAGTGTCACTGTCATATAGGAGCATGCATGACTAAGAGCTATTGCATGTCAGGAATAAAAAAAGAACAGTGGATAAAGGGGAAGAACCCAAGTTTCTTTTGCCCTTGCCTTTTATTGAGCCATAAACACATCAAGTTTTTAGTTTTAATACACTATTATTATTATTATTTTAGATAAAGGCCACCACTTACATTTGCATAAAATTCAGGCTTTGAGGGCAAATATTTTATGGTGCTTTGAAATATTGGTGTGGAATAAATCTGAGAACAAGCCTTACTTGTGCAACTTAGTCCAAAAAAAAAAAAAATCATAATTAGAAGAAGAAAAAGCAATATAACGATGACAGGAAATTCAAGGTCGCCATCATCAATATGGATACATTTTTGCTGCTTTATTCAAGGACAACTCAATTTGGCTACTTTTATTTATTATTTTATTTATCAGCATAATAACAATGACTTGTCGAGGCTTTTTGTCCAACTGTATTGAGTGGCAGTCCTTGGAATCATATTCCATTATTGAACCAGTCTGCAAATTTACAAATGCACAAAAAGTAAAGTCAGCAATTCCGCATATTATTATTAATACCCTTTATGGGACATTATTGATTGTTACTGTACATTATTATGCAATCGGTATGTAAGACATATCCATTGCTTGTGTTCGTAGATTTCACCCAGCATGACCTTTAAAGAAACATAGTCATTTGAAGCTCAACAGAATCTATCCACATTTAATTTGGCCAGAAACACCAAAGAAATGACTGTACGCAATGCCAGAAACATTTATCTTACAATCATATGCATGCCAATAGTTCGATAATATGAAAAAAAGATCAAAGTTATCTTTTCTTTGTCTGAGGCTCATTAAACTTTAGAAACTGCACTTTTCTTCTGCTTTACCTTATTTTCTCTATTCTTTCTCTCGCTCCCTATCTCTTCTCAAACAATTACGACCTTAAAAGCCAGCATTCAAAACTTCAAAGCAGGTGATGAATTCCAGAACACTTCACCAAGCAGAGCTGACCAACATTGTCTGAGAATGTCTTTTAGTTATTTTTTTCTGTGCGCAGGAAGATACATTTAGTATTAATGCTACGCTGCTACATTTGCTCTCTTCTGAATCGTTTCTTATTCTGTTGAAACATGCTTACGATGGATAAGCGAGGTAATTGGCTATCAGCCGAAAGACTGTAAATCCATCAGCAGGATACAGCTAGAGTGTTGGTGATGGGTAGGGGGAGGACATCCCTTCTTGTGGTCTGACATTGATCACTCCTTATTATGTTTAAATAAGGCCTGTATATGATACAGATGTGGGGTGCCGGATGTGCACATGAACCAAGTTAAATTTCTATGCAACATTTTTATCTTTGATAATTGGATTGTAGGTTTTGCATAACGATGTGGCAGAAATCACCCATTTACATCTAAATTTGATAACTTGAGCCATTCCGCATGCCAGAACCAGCACTGGTGCTCTTTAAAAATGTTTTTTAAATAAATAAAAATTTATAAAAAAAATAATAAAAAAAATCAATTAAAATAAATAAGAAATTAAAATAAAGAATAAAATAAAAAAATAAAACTGTACAAGTAATATGAGTAAAGCTGACATAGTCAAAAATACTAGCAAAAAAAGGGCAAAAATACAAAATAAAAGGAGAGAGCAAATTTTGATACAAGGGTAATAATAGCCCATCTAATGTTCATCTGATGGAATTCGGCAGTAATCAAGATATCTGCACACACACACACACTCAGTGGTGATATTGATCTGCTGCCTGTGGAAAAGTGCTGGCACATGGAAAAGTGGAGGTGAAGGTCACGGGCTGTCCAGAGGCAGTAACTCAGGTTTCACAGGGATGATGAAGTGAGACACAGGCTAGGCTAATGGACAGCCAATCCCTTCATCAAATCACAGTGTCCATTTAGGCTTTGTGTGCTCAAGAAAAATGACTTGGTTTGAAAACATATTTAGGGCCCGAGCACCAATGATGCGAGGACCCTCTTGGAATTGCTCTGCTTCTTCTTCTTCTTCTCCAAAGTGAATCGCATTTTGAGGGCTTGAACATGCTCAAAAAGTCACAAAACTTTGCAAACGCATCAGAACTGGTGAAAATATACATCTGATATGGGTTTCAGAATTGGGCCTGGCAAAATGGCTCGATATCGCCATCAATAAAAATTCAACGAAGCGCCCCTCATGCTATGTTTCACGTACATGTAAGAAATTTGGTACATGCATGTAATGTCCCAATACCTACAAAAAAGTCTCTTGGTGCGAAGTCCTAAACGCAACAGGAAGTCAGCCATTTTGAATTTCCTCTTTGTGCAGTTTTTGCCATTTTCAGACGTCGTATAACAAACTCCTCAGTTTTAATTGGATCGTCTTCAAATTTGGTAAGTGTAATCATAAGGCCTTTGCAATGCTAAATTGCGAAGATGTTGAGTTTTCGTCGAAGGTCGTGACTGTGGTGGCCTGACAAATTTTGATGTTTCACCATGAAACAGGAAGTTGCTATAACAATGTCTACATCAGCATACAATGTCTGATCTGCCCCAAACTTCACATAATTGATAAGTGAGTCCTGTCCTGAACACATGCCCATGCCATTATTCAGTTGTAGTCATAGCGCCACCTGCTGCCAAAAGGAAGTGGCATGTTTTACGCTGTAACAAACTCCTAGAGATTTAATGGCATCAACATGTTAAATTGTGAAGATCTTCAGTTTTCGTTAAAGTGTGTGTCCGTGGTGGCCTGACAAAGTTCGATGTTTCGCCATGAAAATGACGTTGTTGTAACTCAGCCATACAATGTCCGATCTGCCCCAAACTTCACACGTTTGATAAGAGTCTTGGTTTGAACACATCTAAAGGCCAATATTAAGTTATAATCATAGCGCCACCTGCTGGCAACAGGAAATTACTTGTTTTACGCTAACTTAAACATGTAATGTCAGATCTGCCCCAAAATTCTCATGTTTGGTAAGAGTCCTGGCCTGAAGACATCTAAAGGCCAATATTAAGTTATAATCATAGCGCCACCTGCTGGCAACAGGAAATTACTTGTTTTACGCTAACTTAAACATGTAATGTCAGATCTGCCCCAAAATTCACATGTTTGGTAAGAGTCCTGGCCTGAAAAAATCATGCCAATATTTAGTTATAATTTATAGTGTCACCTATTGGAAACAAGAAAAGTCATGTTTCCCACTAACTAAAATATGCAATGACCAATCTGCTCCAAATTTCTTGTTTGATAAGAGTCCTGGCCTGAAGACATCTAAAGGCCAATATTCAGTTATAATCATAGCACCACCTGTTGGCAACAGGACATGCCACGTTTTACACTAACTCAAACATACCAATCTGCACCAAACTTCACATGTTTGATAAAAGTCCTGGCCTGAAGACATCTACATGCCAATATTCAGTTATAGTCATAGCACCACCAGCTGGCAGCAGGAAGTTTGGCACATATAAATTACTTTGACATATTCCTCCAATATTTACCACTTTAAACGCATATTGCCCACCGTTCACTGATTTCCTAAGGTTACCGGGTGGAAGTGGCTCCTGGTGCGAGGGCCCTTTCAAGGCAGCTTGCAGCTTTAATTTGAGTCTGATCTCTGAGTTAGCAGGGGCAGAAATGAGGAGACACAGGAAAACATAAATCCAAACTATACAAAAAATAATAATTTTTTAACCCTCAAAGTCTGGTTGGGGTCATATAACATATTTAACATTTAATTATAAGGTTGTATTTAATATTTGAGGGACTCCAGACAAGAGTAAACATCCTCATATATATATATATATATATATATATTATTATTTTTATTTTTTTGATTTCAAAAATAGTTATAAATTCATTTTATTGACTTATATTTTACATTTAGATTTTTTTAATTCATTTTAATTTTTACAACAGAAACAGCAGTTCTAGTATCTATAATCATATTTCTGAATATTGCATCTCTGCTTTGTGTTAAAACTTTAAAAGTATCTGCCTTCTGGGTTTCATAAAAGAATATAAAGAATAATTTTTCTCACATAATTTTTATACATATGTCATATATGTGAATATATTAGTACATATTTTTAGAATGCTTAATTAAACATTTTGGTGTTCTCTGCAGCTCAAGTTCCTGATAGCGATGAGCAATTTGTTCCTGACTTCCACTCAGAGAACTGTAAGTACATCATTCCTTTTGATTTACGTCTTATTCATGAACATTAATGAACATGAAACCTGAGAGGCTGAGAAAAATGACAAAAACAAAAAGATATAGATAAAGAAGAGGAAGTAGGTTTGTCCTCCAATTATTTGTCCAGAAAGTGACTGATTGACAAACTGCTGGAGGCTGAGGCGTGGAGATTTTCAGACGAACTGTCCTGTTCTCAGCCTCTGCGTAACAGAAACACACGATACATGACCTATACACTTACACTGACGTATTTGGATGTTCATACTAAAGAGCACCTTCCATTTGCATGTGCCTGAAAGACTCAATTGAGCAGCTAAGGAAGCCGGTAAAAGATCATTCAGCAGTCAAGCACAAAGATTTCCTTTTTGTGTCTGACAGAGGTGTAAATGGGAAAGCAAATTCCTACCGCACAATGCAAAGGTCACCTTTTCAACTGCAATCCTTATTTTGTTGTGTCTCCTGTCAATGGCGTGCCGGGCTTTGTGGTGCATGCTCTGTAAACAGTTCCCCTTGAACCTTTTGTTACAGCCATTCACAATATATTGGGTTGGGCCTTTACCCCGCTGGCAAGTTTGTTATGGTGACAATTTTTTCAAGGGTTGCAAAGTTCATAGTATGAGTCATAGATCTTGTTTTTTTCAGTAACATGGACCGGGCAGTGGCTTGCTAAAAGACACAAACAGTGCTATAGTACCCCATTCTAGATCTGACCTCTAATGACAGATGCTCCCCATAACATATTGTTCTTGTCTGTTGTGCAACAATGAGGGGGAGGAAGTGGAGATGAACTCTGGGGCAGGAAAGGGTCATGTCTACTTAACCCCATCAGGACATGACCAATCACGAGTGCTCTTTGCCATTGACAGCCTTTCCTAATAGTCACAGAGGAGATGGGAGTTCAGGCTGACAGGCCTGTCACATTAGTTAAGTGGAGCAAAGCTTTGACTGACAGCAACACCCGCCCTTTCATTTAGACGTAATGGAGTAATAACTCATGAATTGGTCGCCGTTTGAGGTCGCTCATTGAAAAAAAAAGCCTTGATTTGACAAAGCGGCTATACACAAAAATATATTCTCCCACGTTTGTGGTCCTTATGGTGTGGGTCAGTTTATGCCACCAGCTAAGATCCAAACACAGCCTCCTCCCTATTGCTTTGCTAGGTTAAAACGCACTAAGATTATCATGACATTCAGGTGAGTCAGATGTTTTGCTAAATCGTGCCAGCATGTTACATTTCATAACTGTCTCTTGGCCTTTTGTCTGTAAACACATGAGGGAAAACAAGATACATGGCATCAAGTGTTCACTTGTTTTGCCAGTCAAGTTGTTTCCCGTCTGCTCACGAACGTGAGTCTAAGACTCTGGGATAGAGCGGAATGCCAGATTAAAGAAGTGGGGGAGGTGCTGGACATGCTGTTGTGCAACACCTGCACATCTGGCAAATCTATCCCCATCCATCTCGTTTTTCCACATTGAGAGTCTCCATTTGGCGTAACTGTGACCTGTTTGCCATTATTGGGGATGGAACTAATTTGGTACATCCTCGGTACATAAACTGTCATTCAAAACTTGGGATATGAATGTGAAAATGATTAGTTTGACTAGTTAGGGAATCATTAACATGTTAAATGCTTTAAAAGGACTTTAAACTAGACAGTGCTGTAGAAAATGAATAGCCAAAGGTGATGAATCAGAACAAGAGATCACAAAGCAAACACAAAACTTCCCATAAATTGTAATAAATTAAAACGGTACATTTTTTCTTTTTTTTTTGTCAAATAGTAATTGTGAGCATGTACTTTTTAGTTTCATCCCAACAAATATAAATATAAAAAATTAAACCCTTTTGTTTCTCTTTATAGTATTGATTAGTACAGGGGGATTTTGTCCTGCTTGTAATGGCACTCAAAGAACAGGATTCTTTCTCCCATTCATGAAAATGCCCAAGAGCAGAACTGACTCCACCCTCATGGTTCCTTTTTCTGAATGGAGGTTTTAACCCCACCCCCATCCTGTTTCCCCTCCAACTGAACTAAAATGTGATAATTTAGGCTGCCTTTTCTCTCCTGTTCTCTCTGTCTCAATGCTGAGTGTTCCAAGATGTGAGTTAATCCTGCAAGTGCTGTGTTGTGAGTGCCATTGTTTGGTTTTGTGCCTTGTTGTAATATAGGAAGTTGTGGCTATAAATCCAGTCCCATAAAAGAGAAGTCTACAGGAAAAAGAGCAGGAGAGATGAAAACACAAGAGATGTGCAAATGGATTTCTGAATTTACAGTCTCAAGCCTGTTTGCACTTCCGTTAGCTCTCTCGACGTGTCTGATATATCACTGGATTGTGCTGTCGTGCTCGACCCCCGCCCCTCCTCAAACAATATATGCAGCTCTACAGCTCTCAACTTTCCAAAATACAGCTGCTATGCAACAAAGTCTGCAAAAACATCCCCAAGTGTGCCAAAAATGTACCAAATGTGTCATTTTACCCCGTTTAGGGGGCCAGGCTTTCCTCTTTCACTAACTTTTTGCAGTGAAACGAGCCACACGCGTACACACACACCGACGCACGCGCACATTTAAGCCCCACATTTTTTATGAATGGGCTGGTTGTGAGGGACTGGCTGAGGCAGCACATTAAGAGAAAACGGAATCTCCATTCATGATTTGGACTGACTGAGAGCTGCGCACAACACAGCTTTACAGAGATGTTTTTCTCTGCCTCTTCATCTTTTTTCTTCAACCTCTTTCTCTTCTATTGTTGTTTCGATCTTTCTTTGTCTCTTTTTCTTATCTTTGATGTTTTTTCTTTCACTTTTTGCTCTTTTTCCATAACTTTTACTGTTTTCTTTCTTTCACTTTTTCATCCTATCTTTCAGTTCTTAGCTCTCTTTTGCTTGCTCTTTCTAACAATTTACAATATGTATTGTATAATGAAATATTTAAATCAATTTTATTTTACAACATTTATCTCAATTCATGTCAATTTATAAATTTAGACAACTGTTCAAAAGTTTGGGGTCAGTAATTTCTTTAAAAAAAATGAAATGATGACTTATGCAGCAAGGATGCATTAGATTGATCAAAAGGTGACTGTAAAGACATTTATGTTACAAAATAATTCAAGTTTTAAAATATTGTTCTTTTGACCCGTCTATTCATAAAGAATCAAAAAGAAAGAAAAAAAACATATACCATGGTATCCACAAAAATATTAAGCAACACAACTGGTTTTAACGGTGATAATAATATAAAATGTTTCCTGAGCAGCAAAATTATTTTTGAAAGATCATGTGTCACTGAAGACTGGCTGTTGAAAATTCAGCTTTGCCATCACAGGAATTTATTACATTTTAAAATAAATACAGGAATTAAGATAGAAAACTTGTATTCAAACTTTCATACTTTTATTCAAAAGTTATTTTAAATTGTAATAATATGTCATTATTACTGTTTTACTGTATTTTCGATCAAATACATGCAGCCTTCCTGAACATAAAATACTTCTTTCAAAAATTGATTAACCAAGATTAATAAATTCTATATTTAAGTATTGTCATTTTTAGTTCATAACTATTGTGGTAACTAATGTTAACATATACAATCTTGCTGGAAAGTTTTACCTTTCTTTCTTCTGAAAGTCTGAAGTCTAAAACTTAATAAGAGCAAAGTTTGTTCGAAACCAGCAGTTGCAAAGTTTTAGGATGTTTTTGTAGGTGGATACATGCCAGACTGTAAGTGCCAGTAAACAGCAGCTCAGACACTTATGTAAAACATGAATTTGGAAGCTTGTGCTCCGGTCTGCTGTTGGAAGAAGTTAGACCATCCTCTTCCCAGGCTGAGGTATGGCCGCTGAGGCATTGAATGGACAGCAGTGTGTATTTTACTGCATCGGTGCGGACAGAAGCAGCGGGGCAAACACTCTAAACCTACCCAGGAAATTGCCTTTTCTCCCACCTCTCAAAGAGGGTTTTTTTCCTCCCTTCTCCTGCTTCATAGAAAAGAAACTGAGGTGGGGGCTAATGATAACAGAGCATATGTAACATAACATACACACGTCCACACACATCAGAGATTTCCAGCGCAATGCGATAGACAGAGTTTGGAGACACAGAGTCTCTTCCAGCTAAATAGTGCAAGTCATCACTAGTCTAAATCACTTAGCTCAGTCCATTGTTTCAGCATAATCTCGCATCAGTTCTGCTGAAACGCGACGGGCCACATCTCGTATAGAAAAAGCAATGATGGATCTATTGATCCAGGGTGATCTCAGAAGTAGATCAGGCCGCATAAGAAAAAAAGCTTGAGTGTTTTTCTATCGCTCTGTGTATAATTAAGATATCGTCCCAGTTGGGACTCAGTGAGACTGATTGAAATGTATTTCTCACCGGCTTGACAGAAATTCAATGAGCAGGTGTTATCTCCCATCTCTCTGCAGGTCTCCATTCTTTACAGTAGAGTTCCTTATATAATTTCTGCAATGAGCAGAAAATCAATATATGCATTAAACATTAAGAGTGGACTGCGATATATTGAGGGCTGACGAATGTGAGGTTGAGTGTTTGATTACTCTTTCCACATGAACGCATGCATAAAACAATATCATGTTGCGATGGATGACATCATTCTATTGCATTTACAAATTATGGTCACCCACCTTTCACATTTTCACTTTCGTCTAGTTTTTTCAAAGTTAATCTTTTGGTAATGTTAAAATAGCTTAATGATTCATTGTTAAAAGACGGATGATGCATTTCTTTTCTTGGCAAAGCATGTCATGTCATCAGGAGAAGAAAAAAAACAATTCAACCATAAAGGGAACTGATACCGTGTGGTTAAAAGAAATGTGTCATTTGCCATTCAGACCTAGTCAGCCAGTCGTGTCCACACCCAATCACAACATGACATTTACTATACAAAAACACTAAACACATCAAGCATCCAAATGTGTTTTTTTTTTTTTAAACATGTTGAGAACAAAATTTAGCTAAAGACGAGACTGTCTGATGGTTTTTACTTATCTTGTCATTCAAGTTTGCCAACAATTTTTGAGCTATCAATAGCTATCTGAAACTCAAAGGGGAAGTCGCTGACACTCAGAAGTGACAGTCAAACCCAAGCAAGCGGAGTACAATTTTTATGGCAAACCCCTGGCCATTCACCGTCTGAGAGAGGCCAGAACATCCTTTTTTGTTTGCATTCTCTCGCTTGCTCTCTCTTTCATTCTGATCGTGTTTACATGGACACAACATATCTGCCATGTGTTGCTGTACTGTGCTGAGATGACAGCATTGTTTCTGCAAAACCTCTGGCTGAAAGAACAGTCCTTTCTATCATCCACATTCCTCCCAGGACTTTCCACTGATCATTTCAATGATGGTGGATTTACAAGAGCTCCTGAAAGAAACATGAAAAAGCTCCATGAAAGAAATAGCTGAAAAACAACTTCGTAATGCTCACCAAGCCATTATACACACTACCAAAAGTTTGGGATCTGTAATACTTTTATTCAGCAAGGATACATTATTAAACTGATCAATAGTATCAGTAAAAAGACCTTTATAATGTTACAAAGGTTTTCTGTTTCAAATTAATGCTGTTCTTTTGAACTTTCTGTTTATAAAAAATCCTGAAAAAAGGTCACGGTTTCCACAAAAAATATTAAGCAGCACAACTGTTAATTAATAAATGTTACTTGATTTTAATTACTTGACCATTCAAGTAATTATCAGCTTATCAGTATCAGCTGGACTTTTAATATTGGTGCAGTGCTGTAATGTCTACAATAAGGGTGTCTATAATGTATTTTTAATTGGATTATTATAATAGTCAGTGGCGGCTCGTCGGGGGAGGCACAGCTTCTCCATAATTTTGAGGTGAAAATGGGAGGAGGACGATTTAATGTTAATAGAATTCACAATTCATTTCGGTTCATGTCTCAGAATGTGTATTTTTTGTTTGTAATTTCACAGTTGTAATACCATAATGTGAAAGCGCTGCTTTACTATCGGAGGCTATAGCCTCCCTTCTGATATCAACCAATCATCAAAGAGATGTAACTTATGTAATATTAGTTTGAACGTCTGCCGCTGCACTGATAATGTACCAAGTACTTATGATGAGTAGCGATATTGAATATTTGATCGCCAACAGATTTACCAAGCTGTCATTCAAACAGTATATATACAAATTTAGGGAAAACAGCCTAAGCTGGATATAGGCTACAGCAGTCGGCTTAATTAAATGGCGCAATAGGCAGCTCTCTTTTAACACAGACTTTTAAGAAAGGATGGGTGTTTGCTTCAAGTGATAGGCCAGGTAAGTGAAATTATATTATCTTGCTGTATGTCGTTTTCTTTAAATTTTCTGACTAAAAGCAACCAAAAAGCCATTTTAAAGTGGTTAAGCAAATAATAATAATAATAATATTCGGCTGGGATCCCAGACCAATACAATTAGTGTGCCTCTATTTTAAAACCCACGAGCCGCCACTGATAATAGTGACTTTCTGTTTTACAATTCTGCCATTTTTACTTCAATTAAACACCTGATGTACTTCCTATAACAGGCTGTACTTAAAAAGAAACAAGCCAGCTTTGAGAGCTGTGTTAAGTAGGCTGCCCAAAATCAATACTGTCATTTCAACCTTTAAGCCATATAGACATAATTGGCATCCTTGTTGTTCTTATTGATTTGTCACTGTTGGTCTCAAATAGCCAGTGGGACGCCAGGCGGCATCTCTTCACTCACTCTTAAGCAGACTGCTATCTGAAATCAGATTTTATCACAACATCAGCTCAAATATCAAACACGCATGAAGGATTCACTCACATCACACCCGAATAACGCAATACGATAATCCTTTTTTTCCCAGTGTTTTTATCAAACACTCTTTACATAAAGACTTGTTCTGCTCAGGATTTGAGTTTTATCTGATGACAGGCCACAGCAGTCACGTTCCTCTGGTATAATACGATAGGCTTATAGTCTTGAGATATTATTACTCAAACTTTGGTACATTGTACCTGTTGAGTTGATACGGATGGCCTCAACTGTAGCTGTCATAAGATGAAAATGTCCAGGATGTGAGCCTGACATGAATATACAATACTGTCCAGATGATGTTTTGATCAAAAGGTTTAACTCAAAAACAAAGTTGTCCTGCTTTAACAGTGACTGAAATCTGATTTTCTTGATCCAAAGCACAGCTCAAAGGCTCACAGTTTCAACAATGGTACTTTTATTCAAAACAAATTGATTAGCGATTACTTGTACTTTAACACACTCTCTGAGGACGAACCCCCAGAGCTCTTAGCTAAGGCCACCATAACTCCTTCTGTCACAGCTGGTGGATCTTCTCTCTTTTTTTTTTTATAGGGCAGGGGGGTATCGGGGTCCTGAGATTTGTTTGTGGTGGGAGTTGACCGAATGGTCTTCCATAATGATCCCCTACTTCCTAAAGCACTCAACCATGACCATAACCTTTCACCCCTTATCCTCTTCACTGAATCGTGCTATTTACATGTGTAAAGTCCAGCTCCCACCTCTAGCCCAGTCTGTCTCTAAAAGCTCATCCTGAATGGAGACACTCTTGTCATTTAGGTACAATGCTACTGGTTTTTCACACTTAGATGTAGCTTGAAGGGAGGCGTGAATGCAAATGCACTCGTATGTAAGGACAGCATTATTTAAATCTATTTGAATCTATCTGTTGCCAGGTTTATAGCCTTACGTGGCAGATTATGATCACCAGAGGTGTCAAACTCATTTTAGGTCAAAGACCAAATTTGTTTTATTTTATTTTGATTTTTTTTATATTGGGATAAAACAAAAGAGAGCACACAGAATGTACTGATTTCATTAATCAGAGGCTTTAATATCAATATAGGGCCTATATTTTAAATGGGTAATTAGAGATATTAAAAAGAGAAAAAAAAATGTATATAAAAAGTATACAGCTCATTTTAATTGCAGACCTGCTTCTTAAAGTCTGAAAACAATATGTTAGCTATTATTGCAAGTGATAAATGCAAATGATAGCTGAAAATTATACAGCTGTAAATTCATATACATGCATCAAATAAAACCAAATGTTTATGTTTACAAAGCATAAACATGATCCAAACTCTCTCACACTGGCCCCAGGCCACCCTTTTTTACCCTTCCCCTGATCTAAACTCTTTGAAGATAACAATAAAGTAGTTGTGGAGTCCTTAATTAATAATAATAATAAAAAAGATATTCAAGGATTCCTCTTCAGTATTAGCCGTTATAATAACAAGGCCTCTGGCAAGCTTTAAGTCTCTTTCCTGATCACTGACTACGTACTTTACAAGAGCAGGACCAAGAATATCTAAACACAGATGTTACATTATACATTTAGGATCACAACCCCTATCCCCTCCTTTTTCCCAAGAAACAAAACCTAAGAAATATGAGTGGCTTTAGGGAACAGTGATGTAAATTTCACATGAATCGTAAAGAGAGAAAGCAGAAACTGAGAGCTTTGGGCAAATTACACTAAATAAAGAACAAGAGCTTCCATCTTTGTCACATCACAGTTTACTCGACTGCCATCAGTCCGTAAACTCAAGGAGATTTAACGACAGACGGATGTGTCTTGATAATGTTACACGTTCCCGAGGTGTCCCCCTGAAGTCCTCCATCCCATTTTAGAGTATTTAGAGTGGAATGATTCATTGCTTTAATAGAGTGGTTTTAGTGTCTACAGTGATTCTATGTTCGTAATGAACTTGTAAAAGTACATACAGCCTTATTTATCAAATGAGCAGGACATTATTAAAGCATTTAAATGTCAAATCTATAAATCTTGCATATGCAGACTCATTATAGGGGTGAATGTTTAAGAATTACTCATTCTTTTTATATTCAACTCTTTCTCTTTTGATTTGAGTATTGTGTTTGAGAGGGCAGGACATTGTGTCGCAGTGTTACAGTATTGGAAGGCCTTTCCCCCATTTTTTCTTGTTTTTGTGAATGAAATATGCAATTACCTGGGCTTGGGTTTTTAGCAGTGCCTGTTCTGTCAGGTCTGCGCCCACGACAATCAACACATAAACAGCCATAAGCACAGAGCTGCTGCTTAGCTGGAAGAGCACAGCTGCTGCTGTTTACCCTGAGCGGCCCAGAAAAACATCCTGTACCATGCCGTCTTTGAGCCCGGCTGCTCCCCTCCAATAATAAACAGCACTGCAGTTCAGACCCAGACCCCACGCATGCCGGGCGGCTCCTCTGCTACTCCTCAGCTAAATGCCAAAATCTCTAAAAGCTGGGCTGAAGAAACACAACAAAATCTTTTGTTAATGACCAGCTGCTGATGTGTTTATAAAAGGCTTACTCATTTAACCATAGCCAATGAATGTTTTTAGCAGTTCTGTGCTTTGAAAGGGTTGAGGGGGAAAAAATTTATTATAATTTATGGAAATTATAATTATGAATTTAATGCACATTAATAATTAAACAAAAATGGCTAAGTCCACTTTTCAGTATTGATTAATGCAACTTTTAATGCTAGTGGATGTTTGTCTATAATTGTTTGTGATTTACTTTGAAGCCGAGTCCAGGGCACAATACATTTTACTGTGTCAACTGTGGTTGAGTTAAATGATTACGTTTGCATGATCTATTGCCCTCACTATGGCTAAGAACAAACCAAGCCCATTAAAGTATTTGCAATACATGTGTATCTCTTAACTCTTGTCTGTATACTCTTGTTGTATTTTTAGTGCAGACAAAAGGCCTGGCATTTCTCGAGACAAGAATTAGCTGGAATGTGGTTCATTAATAAACCTGTTTCTCTGTGTACCACAGCAGTGGCATTCCACAGCCCGCCTGTGAAGATCAAGAAAGAGCCTCAGAGTCCCGGCTCAGACCCCAGCCAGTCTTGCAGTCACAAGCAGAGCTTCAGCTACCCCAATGGAGAGCAGTGCCTTTACGCCAGGTCAGTCAAAAGCTGAATGCTGTTGCTTGATGCCTCTCACTAGATGCTTCTTTCTCAAACATACTTTGTTGGCGTGAACAGGTTTACTGCATGCACTTTTAGCCCTATGTACAATATTTTAAGCATTAAAACAGCATTTTAAACAATGTATTAAATAAAACAGCAGACTTGTCTTGCTAAGGCTGATTTCACATTTTATTTAATTAAATACAACTAAATAATATTTTCACACATAATAAAAAAAATGAGAACACACCTGAGGGTCAGAATATGTAAAAAAAAAAAAAAAAACTTATAATTTTTACATTAATATAAAAAAAGTTTTTCCACTTTGTTTTGATTATGTTTTAAAAATGATTAATACATATTAATGTAATCTTTTTTTAGATGTGTAGCAAATATTCAATTCTCATACTTTACAATGTTGTGATGCCAAATTCACTTTATAACATTTAAAACGACTGAATTTTAAAAATTTTTCTAAACTTTAAGATTTTAATATCAGTTATTTATTGTTTATCTGTCATAACATAAAATATCTGTTTTATTCATCAGTTTTTTTTCACCATCAAAAGAGAAACAGTTAAATGTAATCTTTTTTTAGATGTGTAGCAAATATTCAATTCTCATACTTTACAATGTTGTGATGCCAAATTCACTTTATAACATTTAAAACGACTGAATTTTAGACTAAAATTCTAAGTTTAAAATTTTTTCTAAACTTTAAGATTTTAATATCAGTTATTTATTGTTTATCTGTCATAACATAAAATATCTGTTTTATTCATCAGTTTTTTTTCACCATCAAAAGAGAACAGTTAATAAGGCATTCTTGCATTGCAAAAGCATCTTTCAGAGCCTGTGTGTTAATCAAGGTCTTGTTTTCCCTCCCAGTTCCAGGTTCCCCTCCGGCTCTGCTGAGGTGTGCCCACCATTCGCTTCCCAAGGCCAGACCCTGCAGCGTATACATCCTGCCCATGCCACCGGGGGCGGAGGTGGTGGTTACCATCGGCAACACTCTGACCCGTGTTTGCCTTATCCTCCTCAGCAGAACTTCAAGCAGGAGTACATGGACCCGCTGTATGACCGAGCAGCCCACATGGCTGGGCCACAACATCAGAGGTTTCCTCCTGCCCATATGATGGTCAAACAGGAACCCACTGACTACACTTACGAACCTGGTATGTGAGCCAAAAGACTGACGACACAAAGTGAATTGATTTGCTTTGAAATGGTGTCTCATCGCCTTTCTCTTCCTGAAAAATCAAACTACATTAGGCCACTAATGTTAACAGTAAATTGGTCGGCAAAACCAAAGTCTTTTTTTCAAAAGAGTTTCTGTTTGCGGTTCTCCACATCCACTGACACTTTGCAAATGTCTCAGTGTTTCTGTACTTCTCCCCGCTCCTGCTCCTTTGCCCCTCCCTTTCTGCCTGTGTTCTTTGAGAGGGAGGGAGGCATAGGAATTTCATTGAGAAAATGGAGGGCACTGGAAAGACTAGAATCCCCAGCGGAGCGCTCGCGGGTGTAGTGTTGCAGCAGCGGCTTCCTCTTTCTGCAGGCAGATGAACTCATAATGGAAAAATGAGCGTAGCCTCGGTAACCTGAGCCTGTGCGCTGGCTTGGTCGAGCGGGCGGGAGGTGGTGGGGTTGTGTTGTAGCCGGGGGGTTCGGACCATATACTCACAACACAGGCGAACTCACCTCCTCCCACTCGGGTTTAGCGACTGACACAGGGTTGAAACACAACACCCTGCGCAGGTCCAACTTATCAGTGCTCTGGGAAAGACTACAAACAACAGTGATCTAACAAACATTGCACATAGATTAGCTTAAAAACAAAGTTACCAGTTCATTACCCGAAAATAATCGTTACCCGATTATTTTAAGTGGAAAAAAAGGAAGCATGACTTTTTCTGGGTTGTTTCGTATCCTTTTAGTTTTTTCGAGGTACTACTTTGTCCAGTTATGTTTTTGTTAACTAAAACTATTGAAATTATTAATTAACATTTCCATAATTTAATAAAGCACAAACATTATCTGAAAATGTTACACTTAAAAGATTTAAACAAAAATTTGAAATGTTACCTTGATAACTAACTGAAATAAAATAAGTTGAAGTCCTAAAATTACTAAAAACTGAAATAAAAAGAAAATCCTCAAAAACGAATAAAAATGACAAAAGCACATAAATGACCAAAAATAAAATGAAAACCGGAAAGAGAAAAATAAAAGCAGTATTTAAAGAATACTAAAATAAAAAGTTTTCACTAATATCACTGAGAAAGTCTGATGCTACTTAACTCAGATTCATACGTGCAGAAATGTGGCAGCTTGGGATGAGTTAGTCTGGAACAAAAGGATGTTTGTGTGAGGATATGTGCCCTATCTGAGGTGGAGTACAGGCCGTTATCAGTAGATTCATCCCTGACCAGGCCGGTGGCTGCTGCTCTGCTACAGAACAAAAATAGAGAGAGAAATACAAGCTAACACCAATAAGAGACCATACCAACACTTTTGTACGACGTGGTAGGGCTGCATGATTAAAAGCAAAATAAACCTGATAACAAGAAATTACTTGGTGTGATTATTAAATCGCAAAGGCTGTGGCTTAAATAAATACATGCATTTCAGAGTGAAGTGCGGCACTGTGTTTATTTACACGTGAGCAATTCAAGATCGGGTGTTTTCAGCATCCTAAAGCGGCCTGCACTAAATGGGAAAAAAAAGTAAAGTAGTAAAGTTTGACATTAGTAATAATTCTTATGTTTAATCTCTTTAATAATAAAAGTACACTTTCTATTATTATTATTATTTTTTTTATTATATCTGAAAAATCACAATTAGATATTTCCCCAATCATGCAGCCCAACCATGCAGTTTATGATTTATAAGTGGTCCTGTGATTGTTTCAGTTGAAAATGGAACTGAATAAGTTCCAGTCCAACAGCTGTCAACAGTTACATTATGAGCTCTATGTATGAGAAAAGTGCTCTAGTTCCTCAGAGCTCTTTCTCCTCTGTGACCTCTTATCACGGCCCCTGCCACTGCATTCTCCAGCCGTGAATCATTACTCCACCTCACAAATTAACGGTTTATCATTTATACAGTATAGAAAGAGAGAGAGAAAGAAAAAAAAAGAAAGAGAGAGAAGGAGTGGTACAACCGTTATAAAGCTGATTCTGGCTTCCTGCGGTGCTGTGTGACTGTTTAAGATCCACTGCTCTTTACTGCCTAAAAATAAAGCTGCAGACAGGTGATATTATGTCAAATGACTTTATAGACAAATGGACCTCTTGTCCTTATCTGCAGATGCACAAGCCTCACACTCTACAGAAATAGTGCCTAAAGAGGACTGGCAATGATTAGCTCTGTTCTTAAACCTAGTGAGCTGCCTCGCTGCCGACTACATAGGCAGCTGCCTTCTAAGGCAGCATATCCCAACCACAACATAACCTCATAAGGGACTAATTAGAAATGCTCTACATACTAGGCAGCATCTCACAAAGAATAGCGCTTCTTTATAAATATGCACTAATTCAGGGTTTCACAAACAGGTGTTTTTGAGTAAACTGCACAGGGTTCATGAGTTGATGAAAAGTTAACTGATGAAATTGAATGTAAAATTGAAAAAAAAAAAAAAAAATAGGGCTGCATGATTAAAATAAAACGGAAATTGTCATCATGATGCAGCATCTCAGAGAAGCTGTTGTTTCACAATAAAGGCAGCTTCTTACACAATTTAAATTTTACGTATATAAAAATTTTACACCGAGGTATTTTTATTTGTACTTTTCAGGATCAAAGTACTTATGATTCAACATTTGTTTAATCTTGTCTTCCATCTTGGATTTTTTTTTTTTACTTTCTGCAATGCATACTCGGACTATACTGCGTGTAAAGAATATATGCAATGGTGCCTCCCTCTTTGGGGATCTCAGAAGGGAACAAAACCGAGAACTTTAGCTTTTGCATCAGACCTTAAAGGGGTCATATGATGTTGCTAAAAATAACATTATTTGGTGTAATGTAATGTGTTTATGTGGTTTAAGGTTAAAAAAAAACATTATTTTCCACATAAATGTACATTATTGTTTCTCCTCTATGCCCCGCCTTTCTGAAACACGTAGATTTTTTACAAAACTCATCGTTCTGAAAAGCGAGGTGTGCTCTGATTGGCCAGCTATCCAGTGTGTTGTGATTGGCTGAATACCTCAAGCGTGTAACGGAAATGTTACGCCCCTTACCATACTGTGTTTCCGTGTGTCCCGGCACGACGAGACAAAACCAATAAAACCCATTACAAACGAGGCATTTGTTGCATCCAGTGGGGACATAATTACTGATTATAATGACTTATACGGTGTTTTTACGCATTGCATTGCGTATTGCGCTGCGTAAACATAAAACCATGTCTGCATTTGTGATCGGAGAAATGACAAACAACAAGTGCTACTCTACACTGCCCAAACTCGCGTTTGAATCACCAGTGGCAAATTCTTTCAATATAAAAAACGTACTTACAGGCTGTGAGTCAGAAGCGCCAGACTGTCCTTGCAAAGTTGGAACTGCCCCACTTTATAGAAACATTATGTCCTCTTTTGGAAGGCCAAACAAAGTAGTTTCGCTTTCACAACGAAACACACAGCGGCTTGAGTGAGCGGCGCCCGGCAGGATTCGACGAAGGAGGCTTGCGGCAACCACATGTGACGACCCCGGGCTGGACTCCGCTTCGTCCACGGTGAAAGCCGATCCGGCGATCCACAGCGCGAAGTTGATGTTGTCAACAACATGGCGGCGGCGGCAACAATACTACTGCGAGAATAAAAGTTACGCCTTCTTTCTTTGCGTGAACATTTGGGCGGTGTTATGCAAATCTTCCCACACAGTAACGTAGACATGTGGGGGCGTGTTTAAATGAAGCATTTTAGGAGGGTGTAGACGAGTCTTAACTTTTATAAAGAATATCTCTTTGGATTTGAGAAAGTCTTTGCAACTTTACAGATCTTCTTTATGCACCAAGAGAATGTAACACTCCAAAGAGAAAGGAAAAATTGAAATCGCATCATATGGCCCCTTTAAAATGCTGCCTGTGTAGGAAACTCTCTATGAGTTTTGGAACAGAGCAGTTGACTATCAACAGGAAGCATAAATAAAATTGATCAGATAATTTGCGTACATCCATCACTGAGGGTCATTCGCTTGTGTTTTCCCTACAGATGTGCCTGGTTGCCCCTCCATGTATCATCACAATGAGAGCTACCCCAACCCACAACACAACAGTGAAGGTAAGGACATGGTTTGTTCTTCTAGAACATGCAGCTCTAGTTCTAGAATATGCATTTCACACACTCACAGCATGTCAGGATTGGCCAGTACTGTGCGGTCACTGGCTAACCAGGCCAGAGGGTCTGTGTTTCTGTTGGCATGGACATTTGTTTCTCCCTTGCCTAAAGAATTCCAGGATAAATATTACTACTGGAAAAGACGAGTATTTTTCCTGGAGTGAAGAAAAATAATCCTTCTCTCCGCTTGCTGCATTTGCCGCACCATTTTGGGTATTTTCAGTTAGCTGATCTCTGTAATGAGCCATTAGATACAGAAAATTTAGTTCCTTGCATAAGTGTACATGACCGAATAATAATCATCAAGAATCTATGTTTCTCATAATAAGAATTCATAAATATCAGTGGAAAAACAGTTACTGTATTCGTACATTTCAATTTGAAAAGTCAAACAGGAAAATGCTCATTATTATTAATGACTAACCATTAATGTATTAGCACAATATACAAGTAACTCAATTGGATTGTCTTGGTATCCACATTGAACTACTAATAATTCCCTTGTCCTATCTTACTAGGTCACATGTTTGAAAATGATTCCCGCGTTGTTCCTGAGAAATTTGAAGGTAAGTCTCACTGGTCCAGATGCTATTTTCATACAATAGGTATTCATTTCAAATTCAAATAATCTGTTCAAGTACCAAGCTCATACAATGAAATGAAGTGCTGTAATTAAAACTACAACTCACAAAAATGAGAAACAAAATCAATAAAGTGGTGCCCAAAAGTCTGAGACCATTACTGAAAATGTATTCATAAATTAATTTTTTTAATTTTTTCCATTACAAATTGTCCCCAGCATAACAATCAGAATGGAAACTTGAATTGAAAAATTTATATAAATCTAGTATTTGGCTGGCCTCTCCTACACTGAATGAACTCCACAAGTTTGAGTAAAACCTGATGATTACATTCTCCAGCATGATTTGAGAATGATCCAAAGAGCATCTTGTGCTTCAGTGGAAGCAAGAACATCTGACCGTCTCTACAAAGGAGTTCACATGATCAGCGTCACAAATTTGCTTATTTGATTAGCGACCTAGAAAGTGTACAGAAAAAGAGCTGCATCGATGTGAAAAGAGAAAGAGTGCAGATTCCTAAACATTTCTAATTCAGTTCATAACATTTCTTCTTTAACACATTTTTTTAAATCCTAAAATTTGTTTAGTAGGTTTAAATTAGATTTTCAATGTGGTCTCCCCACTCTATGAATATTTGCAATTTAAGTCCTTATCACCATGTGTCTTAGCTTGGATAAAAAGTTTTGATATATGATTGCTATCTTTAGGTGAATTAATGGACAATCTCTTTTCCTTTGCTCAGGTGAGGTGAAGCAGGAAGGAGGCGGTGTGTTTCGTGAAGGCGCCCCCTATCAGCGCCGTGGCTCACTTCAGCTCTGGCAGTTTTTGGTGGCCCTCCTCGACGACCCTGGCAATGCTCACTTCATTGCATGGACCGGCCGTGGCATGGAGTTCAAACTCATTGAGCCAGAGGAGGTAAAAATTGGGCTTTTAAGAGTTCTCAGAAGGCAAAATATGTTTTTATATCCAGAAAACTTTAATAGCAATTGATCATTCAAAGATCTAAGATGACAATATGAATACTGGGAGGTTCAGATCAATTCGATGCAGTGTTTATTCAGCCTTCACAAACTATAGAGAGAATAAACAATGGGTTTCAGAGATTTGCTTGCGATCAGCTCATAGTTCCCCAGGGTCTAAGAACACATCTACACAATGCCAGTTTTCCATTAGCTGCCATGCATTATTTACCCCACTTAACAGCATAGTGAAATAAAATGGAGAATGGCTCCATTACCAAATATTACAACCTTCCATTTTGCCGGAGTCTAAGCACACCGCAGCAGTCGAGACGAGAGCGTTAACCTCCTATTGTCTGTGGTCAGTAGACGGCTAAATGGCATGACTCAGCAAACTATCCTGCAGAGATACATCTATCAATTCTGCTCAACCATACACATCAATCATTCATTACAGCCAAAATTTTACTATCGGAATTAAAGCATAGAGCTCTGTTGAAGACCAAACAATCTGTTCCTTAAATGTCTACTGGCCCAAGATGGAACAAAAATTGTTTCTAGGGCCCTCAAGTTGATCTTTAAAGTTTGGGATAAATAAGTATTTCCTCTAGGTTTGACAACTAGCAGTTTGAGCTGTGCACCGTGTGGTGTTTTGGTCAGCGTTTAGTGGTAAACGCTTCTTTGGTTATATAAAGGGAACTGCATTATTTTGTGGGGACTCGCCCTTCCTTTTCATAGTTCAGTTGTTGTACAGTCACAAAGGACCTCTTGTGTTCAAATTAAGTCACTGCAGTACAGTCATTTCCTGCTCTTATGGTTTGTATTATGACTTATTTTGACACTCTAGGTGGCAAGACTCTGGGGGATGCAGAAGAACCGTCCAGCCATGAATTACGACAAACTGAGTCGTTCTTTGCGCTACTATTATGAGAAGGGAATTATGCAAAAGGTATTGCATATCATATTTTATTGTCTCCTATGCAATTTTTTTCTTCACTTCAACCTTTACGTTGGGTTGGGATTTACTTTACTCTCTATTTGGGATCGCAGAGACTCCAATTATAGACTCCAGAATGATGTGTGTCAAATTAATAATAATAACCTAATTCCAAAATTTCAATTTTATCTAAGTAAGTAATGTTGTTTCTGTCCGGTGTCAGTTTGACACCAGCAAAAACACATGATACAAAATACATTTCGAATACAATAAAACAAAATTAAATTAAGTGTGCACCATCTGAAAATTCAATACATAATTACATATGATATATGCATTTCATTTCCATTTTTATTTCTAGGGTGTCAAATTAACCGCAAACAGAAACATTTTTCATGGATGATCTAACAATTCATTTTGTATCAACCTGATACTTCCATGTTAATCATGTTTTTTTGAGATGTTAAAAATTTGTTTGGGGTCCCAAACAGAACATGAGGGTTATTATTTTTAATTATTATTTTTTTTTCCAGGTGGCGGGTGAGCGTTATGTTTACAAATTTGTGTGTGAGCCGGAGGCTTTGATATCCTTGGCTTTTCCTGACAATCAGCGGCCAAGTCTGAAGGCAGAATTCGAACGCTACGTCAACGAGGAGGACACTGTGCCGCTGTCTCACCTCGATGAGGGGGTGTCTTACCCTTCTGAACCAGCTGCCACCAACATGGGCCCTCAGTCGTACTCTAAAGGCTACATGTACTAATGCCACCAACATTCTCCCATGTTCCCCATCCCAGTTTACTACCCGCTGCACCTATTGCACATGCCCACCCCATCCACTTGTATATAAGGCTGTTTTTTTATTTTTGTTTTTTGATTAAATTAATCTCATTAGGGACTCTGCATTCCTATCACTTCTGAGGCCTATCTAATCTAAACACAGTACTGTGGTTCAAGAGATTGCTTAATAAAGACCCAATACTACTACTACACCATGAGAACAGTCTCTGTTTCTTATGTTTTCAACAAATGCAAAATGCACTAACAGGTGGTGTTTACCATTGGCTGATGCAGTTTACTAAAGAAATCTATTAATTAATGAATAGCACTACTCTAGATCTATAAACACTCTTTTTGCATAAACTGACCTAAACTCAAATACAATTTTGTAATGTAAACTAACCTCCAGTATAAATCTGACATCCATACAACACATGTCTTTATGCAGACCGTGTTAAGACATTTATATATTACCACACACATTTGAGTAGCGCTGGAATGATGTCATATTTGACTCATTATCTCATCAGACTTATTAAATTAGCATTGAGGTGCTATAAGCAACGTTAGGCGTTCTGGAACCTTCGTGAGACAGAGGCCATTAACACAGAACGCGTTTCTGTGTAACACTGCGCTGCTTTTCAATTGTTTTTGTAAACATGCGCTCACGCCTTTTGCAGCAGCGTTCTGAAAAGCGTTCAAATTAAAAGTTGTCCCCTAAGGCCACCGAATTACACACGCCCCATCTTTCAACAGCATTTTTACCTGTCAAAAAGTAGCAACGCAAGCTCTCAGCTCCCTCCAGCGACGAAACACGAATTAACATTCTCAAAACGATGTTCACCCTCTACTCGTTTTTGGGTTTTTAATTCCCTCTGTCTGTGTAATCTGTTGTTGACAGGTGCGAGATGGTGAGCACGTGAAACTCCTGAACCGCTTCATCTTTCGCGCTCTGGACTTCCGCCTTTCCATTTATGGGCAGTGCGCTGTGAGCACAGTATCAAACGCATTCTGATTGGCTAAAAAGATTCTCACAGCGGCCTTTACAGTAGTATAATTTTCTACATACCATGTCAAACTAATTTTCTCACAGCATCTTTAAATAACAGAAGCTTGGAATAATTGTGTAATTGAAAATCAAGACTTGTCTAAATAGCCAGATTCCCCCCCCCCCCCATTTACTTACAATTCTGGTTTTATATTGCTTTCAGTATCTGGTCTGACCCCATTTTGCAACAATAACGGCAGGTAATGTTTCTTGTAACTGCTGATCAGTCCTGCACAATGTCTTGAAGGAGGTTTAGACCATTCCTCAGTACAGAACCGCTTCAACTCTGTGATGTTGGTGGGTTTCCTCCAATGAACTACTTGCTTCAGTTCCTTCCACAAAATTTCAATTGGATTAAGGTCCGGACATTAACTTGACCATTACGAAACATTTGCTTTGTTCTTCTTTAACCATTCTTTCGTACCAACTTGTGTGCTTGGGGTCGTTGTCTTGCTGCATGACCCACTTTCTCTTGAGAATTAGTTCACTGACAGATGTCCTGACATAATTATAATTCATTGTTCCATCAGTGATGGCAAGCTGTCCTGGTCCAGATGCAGCAAAACAGGCCCAAACCATGATACTACCACCACCATGTTTCACAGATTGGATAAGGTTCTTATGCTGGAATGCAGTGTGTTCTTTTCTTCAAGCATAACGCTTCCCATTTAAACCAAAAAAGTTCTATTTTGGTCTCATCTTTCCACAAAACATTTCTCCAGTAGCCTTCTGGCTTGTCCGCATGCTCTTTAGCAAACTGCAGACTGGCAGCAATGTTCTTTTTGGATGCACCATGCACACCGTGGCTGTTCAGCGTTTTCCTGATGGTGGACTCATGAACATTAACATATGTGAGAAAGGACTTTATTTGCTTAGAAGTTACCCTGGGCTCCTCTGCAACCTTGCAGACTATTACACATCTTGATTTTAGTGTTCTTTGTTGGTGGACCACTCCTGGGGAGGGTAACAGTGGTCTTGAATTTCCTCCATTTGTACACAATCTGTCTGACCAAAGTGGGACTTTAATTAAGAGGAACATTTTAATTTAAGTTGACATCAAAATGACTCCAAGATATGACATAAGCGGTAACAATATCAAAAACTGCAGGACATTTCCATCCCCCATCGCTTCCTCTAATGGAAGGGCTATAATACAAAATCTCCACTGTGGTCCAATACACTGATCCTGTGCGGTAATTTAAACATTAAAACAGAAGAGATGTCCCAAATAAAGATGAGATCTGTGTGTGATATATAACATCCTGTTCACTTGTACATGACCAGACCTCCGCAGAGGAACTAACTGAATTAATAAAAACCCTTTCCCTCTCAGCACTGTAACCAACATCCACTGACCAGACGGATATGCTGTCCACACATTCTACAACACAAATGGGTCATTCCGTTGAATCTGGGCGAAAAAGAGCTGCACTATACAATGCAAATAACTGATTTATGTTAAAGGGATAGCTTGTTTTAGAAAGTCAAATTACCTGGATTTAGCATTCAACACAGGGTTAAATAGCCCAGATAATTTTATTTCATATTTTGATCCCTCAGGTTATTTTATTCTTTTAAATACAAGGTAGGGATAATTTCAATCATAAATCCCAGGGAGACATTCAAAATAAAAATATAAAATGAAATGCTTCTGATAAAAAAAAAAGAAAAAAAAAAGTGCAAGCAGAAAACCAGGTTAGCTAAAATTTGAGGAAAAGTCGCCTTTAAATTGAAATATGTTTGTATATAAAAAAAAACAAAATTGGGGCACCTCATGTTTCTTACGAACATTTTTAGATTCTGTCCATTTTATCCTCCACTCTGCCAACACCACAAAGTTGATGTTTTGTTCAGCGGCAGTATGGGTTCTAGCGTCGTCTGAAGGCTCTGGATATTCTCCAGGCATTTGGTTCCTCGTAGCGGTTGTAGAGGGGCTCCAACCGCTGCTGTTTCTTCTGCTTGCTGAGGCGTGTGGGATCAGAGACTTTGAAGAATGCTGGAGAAAATTCTACAAGCCACCTTGGGTCAATGGTGGTCACCTCCCTCATGTACTCTTTAGTGGTCATAGCATTCAACACAGGGTTAAATAGCCCAGATAATTTTATTTCATATTTTGATCCCTCAGGTTATTTTATTCTTTTAAATACAAGGTAGGGATAATTTCAATCATAAATCCCAGGGAGACATTCAAAATAAAAATATAAAATGAAATGCTTCTGATAAAAAAAAAAGAAAAAAAAAGTGCAAGCAGAAAACCAGGTTAGCTAAAATTTGAGGAAAAGTCGCCTTTAAATTCAAATATGTTTGTATATAAAAAAAAACAAAATTGGGGCACCTCATGTTTCTTACGAACATTTTTAGATTCTGTCCATTTTATCCTCCACTCTGCCAACACCACAAAGTTGATGTTTTGTTCAGCGGCAGTATGGGTTCTAGCGTCGTCTGAAGGCTCTGGATATTCTCCAGGCATTTGGTTCCTCGTAGCGGTTGTAGAGGGGCTCCAACCGCTGCTGTTTCTTCTGCTTGCTGAGGCGTGTGGGATCAGAGACTTTGAAGAATGCTGGAGAAAATTCTACAAGCCACCTTGGGTCAATGGTGGTCACCTCCCTCATGTACTCTTTAGTGGTCAGCACAAGCTCATGATACACCACCCTGGGGAAAGGAAGGGATGGAATCCAGCTTTAGTACAAGCAGCATAGATACTAAGTTGTGTTGTTAATCTCTTCTGGCAACATTGTTGGTGGCAAACATACCATTCAGGTTGGCGATTGAACAACGCACTAGAGGGGTGGATGTAGACCACCTGCTGGTCTATGAGGGTCCTGTAACCTTCTTGAGGATCTTTTTTGGCTGCATTTCGGAAGAAACCACTGCAGATGGCTTTCTGTACACGTACTGTGGCTTTACCGCATGATACCACATCCAGCTTGTGTCTGAAGACAAAAAAATGTGTAATCATGGAGTGTAAAGGCCCGTTCACACCAAGGATGACTACTAGGGCTGCATGATAAATCGAAATGGAATCGAAATCGCGATTCGACAGAAGCTGCGATTGTCATGCGTATCTTTCAGTGAAGCACGGTTCTGTGATCAGCAGTAAATCTCCATCCAAAGGCCAGAGGGCGCTCTCGCACTGAAACTCCAAATACGCCTCGCAGAAGAAACCCAGGAAATGCCTATCGCTGCAGCTGAATAAACAGAAGATTCAACTGCTTTCATTGATTCAACGTGACTAATAAACACACGACTACGGCAATATACGGTTTATCGGAGTTCTTATTATTATAATTTTCATTAAAATAAAGTATATTTATAATACAATGCCTTTATCACTGCTTAAATACTATGTAATATGTTGCGTGCCTTATTCTGTGTAAGAAGCCACATCATCTCACAGAAGGATTTATTTCAAACACTCGACTGACGTTATGAAGTGAGTTTGGAGTAAAAATGTCATTAAAATGTGGTATTTTCACATGGTTACAGATGGAGCAGCATTTACTTCACAGAGCCGTAGTTCACTGAGAGGCTATGCAAACAGCTGTCATTATCGCAAACGATTTCATAATCGCGCAATAAAATCGTTTTTGCGTAACTTGTCAGTGAACTACGGCTGTGTAGTAAATTCTGCTCCATCTGAATGCATGTGATGATTTCCTGCTTTATTACAGAACCGGCTTAACTAACAGAATGCGCATGACAATCGCATTCGATTAATCGTGCACCCCTAATGACAACTATAAAAAAGTTTTAAAAATCATTCCTATTCTATGAGAATAGGGAAGTTCACACCAAAACTATAACCATAATGACACAGAGGAATGATATCAATATAATCACTTCCAGATTTTTTCCTATAATAAACATGGCCAATCAGAATCCACTCAACTTTAAAGAACTCGAGCAAAGCAGTGAATGACATAACTGCAGCTCATACTTATAATAAAGTGAATGTTATTGTCCGTTGGTGTCAACGCTAGTATAGTTACCAATATAGTTATTGCACTTGGTGTGAATAGGCCTTAAGGCTTAGGGTGTGTAATATGATGTAAGGAAGTCGTATAAAGTTACTGTTATTCTCAACCCCCCACCTATCCATGATGCCCAGCATCTGTTTGCGGATATCCTGCGCACGACGGAGAGATCGCGCCTGGATGAAGTTTTCGTAGCACCAGGGGTTGGAAAACTTGTTGTTCTTCCAGGAGTTGTAGACAGCCAACAAAGTCAGGTGGTCCCCCTCAGGCTGGTGAAACTTAGCCTTCTTCTGGTCTGCCAGAGCTTGTTTGTCCTGAGATTCAGAATAAAATCATGATTACTATCTTTGGGATCAGTTTGATAGGTTACCTAAAACTCCATGTAATGATGTAACCGTTCCTTGACCATTTATGGATCTGTTAACATGTGTGGGCTAAAGGAGTACCTTTGGTCTATAGAAGACATTCTGTACTGAGAGCATTGACACTATGGTCAGCATCTCTTCGCTACAGCCAAGATGGACGGACATGATCAACATCTTACAAAGCATGGGCTCCAGAGGAAACTCAGCCATCTGATAGGAACAGTGACAAGAAACTTAAAACTTTATTTTGAAAACTGAGCAGCTACAACCAAAACCTCAATAAAGCACACATTCACAAACTTAAGCAAAGAGACACACTTACTCTACGACCGAGGCGTGTGAGCAAACCTTCATCATCCAACGATCCTAGAGTGTACAGCTGCTCCATGGCCGTGATGAGCGTCTCCATGGGCGGAGCATCCATGAAATCAAATGACAATAGGTCATTGATGCCCATTGCCTGATTGGAGAAAAATGCTCATAATATTAATTATACACTTATACAAATCCAGTATTAGACATTTCAGTTTTCATTTATCAGCAAATACAGGACAAGTAATTATCTTCTATTGTCTATTTAACTGTACATTCTCTTTTTTTACATTTAGATTATCTTTTTATCATATAACCCTCAATTAAAAGTTTATCATTAGGTGCGTTTCCATTACAGATTTGCGCAAAACTTTGGCGATATTTTATAAATGTCGATAAAAAAGTATTGCGAAATGACAGTATTTCCATTAACCAATGTTATGCGACTAAAACGTAATTATTTCCTCTCGTAACAAGTTATGGCAATATATTTTGATGGGATTTTGGCTACACTAGCCACTATATTTAATCGAAGGAAGCGTATGCGTGTATCTTGACAGAAGCAGCGCGGAGAGCAGCTTCTGCAACGTGCCGTGACTGGTAACACAAGCTTTGACTAGAGTGGCCGCGATCAGCTCCGGTGGCCGTTTCAGAGCCATAACGTGCCACAGATGTGTGCAGTGTAATTAGTCTAAGCATTAATGGCAGGGAGAGCAGCCACATATGAAGTGTTTCTTGGAAGTTATAGTACATTGAGGAATGATCATATTACTTTTTACGTACGCCATGTGACCTGTTAATGCGGAAAAAAAAAAACGTTTTCATTGCAGTTTTGCGAAATATTCCTTTTTCGAATTGCCTGAAAAACCACCTCATGCGAGCACAAAAACCTTTTTGCGATATATATGGGCGTTTTTGCGAAATTGACATTTCCATTAAGCGCATTTTCAATTCAGGCAGTTTGAAGGGTAATGGAAACACAGCTATTGTCTTAACTATTGTACACTCATTTTCCAACTCCCCTAGAGTTAAACAGTTGAGTTTTACCGTTTTCGAATCCATTCAGCCGATCTCCGGGTCTGGCGGTAGCACTTTTAGCTGCAGCTTAGCATAGATCATTGAATCTGATTAGACCATTAGCATCTTGCTCAAAAATGACCAAAGAGTTTCTATATTTTTCCTATTTAAAACTTGACTCTTCTGTAGTTACATCGTGTACTAAGACCGACGGAAAATGCAAAGTTCCTTGATTATTACGCCGCAATTTTGAGCGAGATGCTAATGGTCTAATCAGATTCAATGATCTATGCTAAGCTGCAGCTAAAAGTGCTACCGCCAGACCCGGACATCGGCTGAATGGATTCGAGAACGGTAAAACTCAACTCTAGGGGAGTTGGAAAATGAGCCTATTTTCAAAAATAGTGGAGTGTTCCTTTAATAATTTAATGACAAATCTCATAATAAATATTTATAACATTTTTCAAACAGTACATTATAATGTTGTAAATTTACTTGTAGTATTTAAAATATTTGATTTTAGCTTTTTTTATCATTTTGGATTTTTTAAAATTTTTATATCAGTCATGTAATTATCGGTGTATCTGTATGTGCAAGAATTTTAATATGGTTGCATCCCTTAAAAATGACTCAACATTAGAACTGTTTAATTGTACCTTTAGAGAAAGTACAGTGCTGGCCAAGTTAGTTCTCTGAATCTCAGGTACGTTGGTGGTGAGCATCTCATCTCTGTAGGCACGTTCTGTGTAGAGTCTGTAGCACTTCCCAGGGCCTGTTCTACCTGCTCTGCCCGCTCGCTGCTTAGCCTGGGCCTATGGACCACAAGAATGCGGTTTAGGAGACAAAGTGTACTTAAAATGTATACTGAATGTAGTTTGGGTCATTAGAAATGGATGTTACCTGGGAAATGGGGTAACTACTAGCTGATCAATGCCAGTTTTGGAGTTATAAACCTTCTGCTTGACAAAACCTGGATCCACCACATAGTAGATCCCATCAATTGTCAAAGAAGTCTCTGCGATGTTAGTAGCAATAACCACCTAAAAAAAAAGCAGAATGTTTGTTAAAATCCAGTTCAAAATCTTTAAGTTTAGATCTTGCATGCCTCATTTTTATAAATTTATTTTTAAGTTGTATATTGTTCACTTTATTTAAAAAAGTACAAAAATAAAAATTACTACTACTAATAATAATTTAAACAGTTTACATAAATTATGTGTATTATAATTTAATATTGAAAGAAGTTTTTTTATGTTCACCAAGGCTGCATTGAATGATTCACATTAAAAACAGTAATATTGTGAAATATTACTACAATCTAAAATAAAGGTTTTCTATTTTAATACATTTTAAAATGTAATTAATTATTTTGATGGCAATGCTGAATTTTCAGCAGCCATTTCTTCAGTGTCACATGATCATCCAGAAATTTTGTATGATGATTTGCTGCTCAAGTAACATTTCTTCTCTTTTTGTGAAAGCTGCGATACATTTTTTTTTTTTCAGGATTCTTTGATTAATAGAAAGTTCAAAAGAATAGCATTAATTTGAAATAGAAATTAATTGTAACAATGCTAAAGTCTTTACTATCACACTTTAATGCTTCCTTGCTAAATAAAAATATTATATTTTCAAATAAATTAACAAATAAATAAAATAAAAACTTTATTGACCCTGACACTCATTGACTGTGTGAAGGAAGCCTCAATTTGTGAACCGTACCTTCTTGAGCAGGCCAAAGAGCACGTCTGTGTGAATGGTTCTCTCATGGGCCTCATCCAACATAATGATTGCATACTGGCCCAGATCAGGGTCAATCAGACACTCTCTTAACAGCATACCGTCCGTCATGTACTTAATGACAGTCTCGGGACTTGTGCAGTCCTCAAAACGGATGGTGTATCCAACCTGCACAGACACAGAAAGAGATCCGTTTCAAACTACTGTGGTCAAATATTAGATCACTGATGCCTATGTTGTATAAATTAATATAAGAAAGCATCTACCTCTTGACCTAAACAACAACCGTACTCCTCCGACACTCTTTTAGCCACAGACATGGCTGCCACTCTTCTGGGTTGTGTGCACCCGATCTTCCCCCGTGTGGTGTATCCAGCCTCAGCCAGGTACTGAGTGATCTGAGTGGTCTTCCCTGAGCCCGTCTCACCGATCACAATCAGGATCTGGTTGTCATGGACAGCCTGTAAAGACACAATAGTCAAATCTATGAACATAAATAAACTGAAATCTAGCTCAGGATGAATCTACATATCAGTTAAAGTCACACCTGAATGAGCTGCTCTTTCAGCTTGTAGATAGGAAGACTCTCTCTTTGCTCTAGAATAGAAAGTTGAGTCTTTTTGCCATAGGATGCCTTGTTGCCGCCAAAGGCGTGTTTCTTCCATTCTGGGATGTCGTTGGGCATCATACCTATGCCCCTCATGTTGGCAGCTATCTGCCTGCCGTCAGCTATATGGATGGTGAGCGTGAGAAAACAGAAAAAAGCATTTATTAGAGATGCACAAACATGATAACAGACTTGAGCTCATACAAAGCCAGAGGGCATTCAAGCATCAGAGATAGGCTTGTTATGTGCAGACCAACCACCATCTGCCTCGATAGCAGAGCGCAGGAAATCAGATGGTCATCTACGAACTCCCTAAAGCACAGTATGGACAAATAGGAAGGAAGTTTATCTGGAAATATCAGAGTCTTTCATATTACATAACTGCTTGTTCTTTTTTTTTAACTGGAGGACATGGACTTCAGTTTACTCACACAATCCTACCTCACTATATACTTAATCAGACTGTTTTTAATTTTAGTCTTCAAACAGCATCAGATGTGTGATATTCCTGTTTGATATCTCAGAATTCTGACCATAAAATCATTTGTGCACTTGGAAGATTATTATTATTGTTTTTAAATGGCAATGTTACCTTTAGCTTTGCAGGTGTTTTTTCAAATGAAGTTTGAATGTCTTACTGTCAGGCAGTGGGTCCACCCAGTGTTTGTTAAGGCCAGTGGGTATCGAGTCCATTTCAGCCTCCCGCTGGGCCTGTTTCACCTCCCGTCGCTCTTTGGCCAGGGCACTCTGCATCATGGCTGCTTGGGAGAGAGATCCATCGGGGTTCTGCCAGAAAAAAAAACAAAAAAATATGCAATTGTAAAATCACAGATTATGTCTGTATCAGTAAAATCAAGAGCTTTGCTTCCTACATTGCTCAGGCAGCTGTAGAGTGAGAGGTGGCTTGGCCTACCTTGACAATCTTGACAGGACTCATGTCCATGCTCTGTTTGGTGTGCCCCCTCAGGAATGGAGGTTCCTCTTCCACCAGCTCAATCTCCAAGTCCTCATCTGGTAGACAAACCACAACACAGACCAAATTTAAGGTGTTCCAACAAAAACATCTTTATGTGATGGGATTTTATTTATTGGCATGTTAAAAATATTGAGTTAAAGGATAATGCAACTCATACCCTCCTCATCATCAACTTTAGGCAGAATTCCTGTCTCTTCATCAAAGTCTGGGAATTCCTCCTTAGACAACACATTGGCAGCAATCATCTAAGAACAGACAGATGTTAAAATATCAACATATGTAATAAATAAGGCTAGGTATCGAGTTAGATACTTTTTAGGCACTGACAGAATTGCCTCGATACCATCGAGTATCGAAAAATGTCTTGTCGTTCGGTACCAAATTTAGATACCTAAGGGGTTAATCTGGTCAATGTCAGTAGGTAAGTTTACATGGACACTTTTTGCTTCCATCGGAAAGAATTCATTCTGATTGACGAATCCGAATGTAGTGTTTACATGAACGCTAAATAAAGTGATCAGGTTGATATGCGCGCTTATATGTCACAAGCTTCTGATCGGATTTAATCTTTTGACATGCGCACACTACATGGATATACAGAGTTTCCCCGCTGTTGTCGCACACTGTTTTAAAAAGCACACGTGATATTTATCTACTTCGGGTCCTAATTAGGCGACGACCAGCACATGAACTGTTGTGCAGTGCTGCTTACTTTATAAAGCAGTAAAAGTGCCCCTTCCTGCACCCAAAACCAGTCGCCTGTTGATGAGAGTCTTAAACAACGACTGGTGGGACGCTGTCCTGCTCCACTTCACAGACGCTGAGTGAAAGGGGAGTTTTATAATGACTCATTTGACACTTTATTCACCAGGAAGAACAGCTTGTTCCGTGCGTCATACGTCATTACACTATTTCTACATCACTGCGCTTGCGCAGTACTTTCCAGTTTCGGTTTTCAATCCGATCAAGTGTTTACATGTCCTCTCGCTCGGATTGCAAAAGGAATAAACCACCCCTTACAATCTGATCGAAATTTTAGTCGGATCTGGCCAATTCAATCCCATTGATGTGTTTACATGTGACTTTTTTTATTCTGATTGTGCTTCTAGTCCTATTACGATCAGATTAGTAGGGTCCATGTAAACGCATCTAGTGAGCTAGTAAGCGTGCAGCATGCTTGATGCGCCTAAATCAAGTGCTGGTTACTGGCTCTGGTGAGGCATCCAGGAAAAACACTAGTTTACATCGGTTCTGCCCAGAGACGTAGCTCACACGTGAGGCTGTAGCGTCAGACCTCCATAGATGTAAGGCTACGTTTACACTACAAAACAGCGTTTTGTATGAAATGAAAACGATACTCATCCTTACGTTTCCACTGCATTTTAGAAAAGATCTCTATCCACACTATACGACCGAAAACATGTGTTATGTGACCATTCATGCACATTGTAGCATCATGCTACATAAGACAATTTATCATATTTATAATACGCTTTTACACAAAGCTCACTTTAAACCACCATCGAGTGGACTGGCTCTGGTGAGGCATCCAGGAAAAACACTAGTTTACATCGGTTCTGCCCAGAGACGTAGCTCACACGTGAGGCTGTAGCGTCAGACCTCCATAGATGTAAGGCTACGTTTACACTACAAAACAGCGTTTTGTATGAAATGAAAACGATACTCATCCTTACTGGTGTTTCCACTGCATTTTAGAAAAGATCTCTATCCACACTATACGACCGAAAACATGTGTTATGTGACCATTCATGCACATTGTAGCATCATGCTACATAAGACAATTTATCATATTTATAATACGCTTTTACACAAAGCTCACTTTAAACCACCATCGAGTGTTTGTAATAACTTTCGGTTTGAATAGAAATGATGATTCTGTCTAAGCTATGCATTTTAAAATGAAAATGCACTAGTGTAAACGTAGCCTAAAAGATGTGGAAACTGAAAACTATTTGAACTTTATTAAAACTATTTGCACTGATTTATTGTGTTGGTACATTTTGTTCCTTTGTGCAGTGGCTCAGGAGATGAGCCTAACCCTAAAGTCAAGGTATCGGTATCGAAAATTTTTGAACGATACTCAGTTCTAGTAATAAATGTTATAAGAAATGATATCACATTAAAGATGGTCATGTACCTGTTTGATCTCCCACTTCTCCGGATCGGATATCTTGGTGAGTCTTTTGCGTTCCAATGTGTCATCCTCTACCTCTGGAGCATGGCCCAGGTTGAGGTTAGTGGGTCTGTCAGGATTCCTCATGGCCGACTCTTCCTGACCTTCTCCACCCACATTTCTCCTCCTGTTAGGGTTAAGATCTTCACCAGTGTCCTGGTCAACGTCCTTGTAAAAGCAAGATAACCCAACAAAAATCAGCCCACATATAACGCACAGTGATCAATCAATATAAAATACAAGCTGAGCACAAAATATCTTTCATATACGTAAAAATAATAATGATAAAAAGCAATAAAATAGTAAGTAATAATAATTATAATTATTACCACCATTATTATTTTCACTAAAATCATAATATACAAATCTAAATTTGCCTGTATTAATAAAAAGACAAAAAAAATAAATACAACAATAATAATAGTAATAATTTTACAATTACCATGATCACAATAATAAATATTATAATGTAGCAGTCTTTAAATAACAAACAAAATAACAAACTTTGTATATTTATTTTTGTTTAGTGGCCCAAAAATATGCAGAATATCAAAATGATTTTTTTTAAAGAATTTAACAAATCTGTAAATAAAATGCAGATTTAAAAATGCATATTTTAACTGTTTTCTAAACTGGTGACTTTTTGGACCTCAGTGTATGCAGTTCTGTCTGTTCTCTCTCACAGCTTTCATTAAGATAGAGCTCACTCACCTTCATACTGAGACTTGTTTTGGATCCAGTGAAGGACAACACCTTGACTTTGACCCTTTGACCTTTGCTGACCACATCTGCCACATTTGCTACCCGACCTTCTCTTCTGAGCTCAGAAATATGGACCAAGCCTTCCCAGCGTTTCCTTTTTTTGGAAAAAAGATGCGAGAAGAATTATGTTTAAAAAACAAAACCAAACTAAAGAATATCATAAACACTCACATAAATTTCAATAGCCTTAGAAGTAGATTATCTATATTTAAAACTTACCTGAGACCTTCCAACTGCACAAAGCAGCCAAACTGCATAATACTGGTGACTTTGCCATTGTAGATATCCCCCACAGATGGCTCCTCCGGTGGGGGCCGGTCAACATGTTTGTCCTTCCAGCGGTCGGAGCCTTTATCTCGGTCTCCCCGTGCAGGACTCCTGGACCTGCTGCGAGAGTGCCAGCGGCTCCTGCGCTTCCTTCTGTCTCTCTCATTGGAGCGAGATCTGGAACGGGAGCGAGAGCGATGGCGTCTCCGTCTGTCTTTGTCTCTTTCCCTATCCCTGTCTCTGCTCCGACTTCTGCTCCTCCGCTTCTTCTTACTGCTGCTTTCGGATCTAAAACGGATGCCACTTACACGTTAAAAAGCAACAATATGATGCAGCGGGGCAATCACTGCAGCACCAAGTTCAATGGCATCTATTTTATGTTACAGAAGTTCCTCACCTGTGTTTACTGCTGCTAGGTTCTGTACCACTAACACTAGGCATAAACATCTCCAACTCTTTCATGGCATCATCAGCAACTTTCACATCATCCTCATCCAGCATAGTCTGATTAGAGGAACAGATATAGTTTATGACCCATAAGTGGTTACTGCTGATTAAAAACACATTTGAAGTTATTTATATAGTCAATGCATATATAGAATCACCCTAGTATTAGGATTGTCAGGTCTGCACAGAGCTGGAAACAGCTCTTTCAGCTGGTCCTTTTCATTCTTTGGTTTAGCCACAGGATGAGATCCTATGCAATAAAGATCACATAAGAAAACAGTATTATTAGGAGGTATGAAAATATGGCATGAAAAATGCAGACTCTTGGCCTGATAATGTTGTTGATATCAAAATTAACTGTAATTCTATAAGACCCCGAATGCCCTTACCTTTACTGGTAGATGCTTTTGCAGGAGGACGCATGGTTTGAATGAGACGAAGCAAATTGCTGACGAGTGAATCCTAAAGGACAGAGATTAGATATTACTAAAACTCCAAATGTAAAATCACAACACACAAAATTGAAGGAACAAATTCTTGACATAGATGAGATTTTAAAAATCCTTACTGAGAAATCGGCTCCATTTTTTACCAGGACTGACTTAAATCCATCAATGGTTGGATGTTTCTCAGCAAGACTGATTACAAACTCAGCTGAAAAACACATAAACCAACAGACTGTTGCTACAGACTTCCATAGACACACATTGTGCCTCTCTCTTTAACATTTGTAAATAAGTTGACCTACGCCTTACCAAAATTTACTGTGAAAGTCTTTGCCAAAATACCTTTTACTAAAGTAACTGCTTCTACCGTAAAACCTTTTAACAGCTTTCAAATGGTTTCAAAGTAGGAAAGACATTTCCAAAAAAACAACAAACAATGCAGCTCTACCACATAACACGACCACGTTACTAAATAAAAATCACGTTTTTAAATATAAAAGGATTCTAGATAAACGAAAAGTGTAGCATAATAGGGTGACTGAGTTGTATATAATAACACAAATGAGCGGTTTGTTCCAGTTAAATTTTGTACACAAACATTGATTCCACATGTAGAAACAGGCTAACCAGCTATTTACGTTGCAGCTACCAACAACGTGACACGCGGTCAAGTTAAATGTATAACTTACCAAGGTCCTTATCGTTGATTCCTAAATGGTTGTCAAGTTCGGTACAAACTTTAGACACCAAAGACAAATATTCGAGCTTTTTGAGCTCGTCTTCCCCGATCTCTGCCATCTCTTCAGCAATATTGTTGTTTCGTTCACCGGAAGAAAGTGGCAACAGTTCCTCTTGTCCTGTATCGTCTAATTCCGGGTTACATTACAAGCGTCCTCTAACGGACACATGAGGAATTGTTCTGAAGGAGGGCAAATCCAAATCCAAAACCTGTACTGAAATGCTAAATTATTATTATTATTATTATTTTTGTGAATATTGAATTGAATATAATATCTTTATTGTCACTGTACTAGTACAACGAATAAAATCCTTTGGGTGCATAGTCTAACAAAATCAATAAATCTAAATCTTTTAAAAACTCGCGTACTATAAACTATAATATTAATAATAAAACACTGAACTTATTTGATCTTCCACAGATTTAATACACAATACACGGAGATAATACATTCAATTCTAATTTAATTCATTTAATTTGAATTACACTAAATATAATTTAAAAAAAATAAATAATTATACTGTGATGTTTGGCCAAAAAGTCGTCATCGCTTTGTCTCATAATGTAAATGTTTTGTATTATATTTTGCGTTAACTTAAATACAACCTAAAGATTATCGACGAACTGTGAGGAAAGAATTCTGGACTCAAAATCTCACTCCAGAGATCAGTTAGGTAAAAATGCTACGAGTAGAAGGTTTGATTTTTGTTTTTTTGACTGTTTGATATGATATTATATAACTTAAGAGATCTAGCGCGACATCTAGTGGCGCAAATGTGAATTTCAGGTCACTCCACTGACATTTCCCTGCGTAAATCCGCACCACGTTCAGATCCGTGCGGATCTATATATGATGCTGAGATTGGGTTTCGCGTGGTCTACATCATCAGCCACCAGCAAACACATCGCACAGGCCAGGCTCTTCACCGGATCCCTTCTGCGAAAAAACAGTCCTCGTACTTTATATAACAACCGGTGCTCTGGACTACCAAAAGCCCTCCAGTTTGGCCAAAAGTCAGTGCTTGCCAGTACCAGATTGTTCTGGGACAGCTCCAGGTAGGCACTGGCCTCTCACACCGTCATGCTTCCAGGCTGAGTGCTTCATGTGTGCTTGAACAACCGATTATAAAGCTCTGAAGGTTTCGTTAGCACTACAGCTAATACAGAGACCTTGATTCTATGTTTCAAATAAGTAAGCTGATGCCCAAAAATGCTGTCTAGGACAGTTGAATGCGTACAAAAATGCTATCTAGATAGGCAGCTTACTAAGTTTTGAGACACAGCCATTGTTTATATGCAGTAAAACGTATGCTATTGATATTGTAACTGTTCTAAAGTTTGTTTACAAATAAAAGCTGGCATATCCTGGTTTTCTAGCTAGTTTAAGCTGGTCTTAGCTGGACAGCCACCTGAAAAGTTCCCATTCTAAATCATTCTTTTTATTATTTCCAGGCCCCCTGCTTACTAAGGTCCCCTAGTGCGCAGTGGCACTCAGAGCACTTTCAATATTGATTTCATTTACCACAGATCTATTCTATGATTGCTTTAGGTCTTCTGGAGTGATTTTCTTCAGCATGGCATCAGGAAGTGATGGACCGGACAGATCAGAGACCCCAAAACACACCAATCGTCTGAGTAAAGAGAAGTCTTCCTATCTATTACAACATGCGCATAACCCTGTGGACTGGTGAGATCTTTAGGCGTACTGTAAAATACAAAGTCAGTTTACTTTACTTTTACTTTTAGTCATTTAGCAGACGCTTTTATCCAAAGCGACTTACAAATAAGAAAAAGTAATTAAAACTAAAAGCTAAAACTCTATAAATACTATATATATACACACATGTAAGAAAATAAAAGAAATGAAATAAAAATGACAAATGCATTTCAACAACATTTCAGTACGAGACCAAACGCCATTTCAGCACGTCTCAGTTTAGATTTTTTTTTTTTTAAATTGTCAACAAAAAGCACCCTGTTAATTCTTTATATACTACTATAATTCTTACTATAATTCTTAATAAAAATCCCTGTATTTTCCCTGTAGTACGGTATGGAAATCAAATAAGACTTCTATTAGATTTGAATTCAGTTAACTTTAGTTGATTTAATTTTGCCATTAAATATTTTTTCTGGTGTTTTCTTCCTTAACAGGTATCCATGGGGGCAAGAAGCCTTTGATAAAGCAAAGAGTGAAGACAAGCCCATTTTTCTTTCAGGTAACATATTGGTATACTTGATAACATGTTGCATACATGTTTTATTAGTGTTTTTTAATGCATAAGCCTAAATATTACAGTCTTTACTGCTTATTATTGCTTGCAGTGGGTTATTCCACCTGTCACTGGTGTCACGTGATGGAGAGGGAATCGTTTGAAGACGAGGAGGTTGGAAAAATCCTCAGCAAGAACTTTGTCTGTATAAAGGTGGACAGAGAGGAGAGGCCTGATGTGGACAAAGTTTACATGACATTTGTGCAGGTTTGGACCAGAAGAATTCATTGCTGTCAACGCCATAACTTACAAAGTGTCATGGATAATTGAAATACGATGAATACCTTGTGCCCAGGCAACCAGTGGTGGTGGTGGCTGGCCAATGAGTGTGTGGCTCACACCAGATCTCAAGCCATTCATAGGTGGCACTTACTTTCCACCCAGAGACAGTGGAAGAAGACCTGGACTGAAAACTGTGCTTTTACGAATTATAGAACAAGTAAGAGCTGAGAGTTCTTTCTCAGAGATTCTTGTAATATTTTTAATGTTACACTTCTTCATACTGTATGTTTCTTCCTATTAATATTTAATTAATTAATAATTAATATTCAGCAAGGATGCATTGACTTGATCCAAACTGACAGTAAAGACCTTTACATTGTTACAAAAAAGGTAATAAATACTGTTCTTTTGAACTTTTTATTCATCAAATAATTCTGAAAAAATATTAATTAACTATTTTCAACATTAATAATAATAATAATAATAATAAGAAAGGTTTCTTGAGAACTTGAGCGAATCAGCATATTAGAATGATCATGTGACAATAATGGCTGCTAAAAATTCAGGTTTTAAAATTACATTTTAAAATATATTAAAATAGAAAATAGTTATTTTAAATTGTAAGAACATTTCACAATATTACGCTGTTTCCTGTTTTTACCTTTAATCAATTAAATGCAGCCTTGTTGAGCATAAGAGACTTTACTTCAAAAACTTAAAAAAACTTTTTAACAGTATTGAATATTTAGTATTTTTTAAAGTATAAATGGGCCTTTTATACATGAAAATATATAGCTGCCTTTATATTGACAATGGCATCCAAAGTTTGAAAACCTTGTACTGTGGTGCTCTGATGTCTGAGGACCTTCATACTGTGTATTTTAGTGGCAGAGCAGCAGAGAAACTCTGGAGTCTAGTGGAGAGAGAGTACTGGAAGCCCTCAGGAAGGGGACAGAAATCTCTGCCAGCCCTGGAGAAACTCTTCCATCCGGCCCAGATGTTGCCAACAGATGTTACCAGCAGCTGGCTCACTCTTATGAGGAAGAATATGGAGGTTTTCGAGAGGCACCGAAGTTTCCTTCACCAGGTAAACAAAACACTGGGATGAATTGAAAGGATACTTATTTATCACTAAAAAAATACTCATTTATCACTAAAGCTTGTACAGTATTTACAGTCTGTCATTAATTTATTATTAGAGCAGAGTCACAAAGAGTGTAAACACAAGATTCTGTTGACCACCTGTCTTAAAAACCGGTCAAATATGCGTCTGCATTAATAATGTGAAATGGCCTTGTGCTTTTCTTTTCTCCAGTGAACCTGATGTTCCTGATGTCATTTTGGGCAGTAAACCGTGCCAGCTCTGAGGGAGCAGAAGCACTGCGAATGGTCCTTCACACTCTCCGAATGATGGCACAAGGGGGCATTCATGACCATGTGGCACAGGTTACATGCAAATACGGTGTATTCAGAACCTGTCTCAACTATAACAGATGTTAAATATCAATTCTTCCCTTTTAATTACATAACCAAACACCATAATCTTCTTTTTTTCAGGGCTTTCACAGATACTCCACAGACTCCTCCTGGCATGTTCCTCACTTTGAAAAGATGTTATATGATCAAGGCCAGCTTGCTGTGACCTATATCACTGCTTACCAGGTATGAATATATTTGTGTGTGTGCATTTGATATATTTTTAATATATGATATATGTTCTGTATATCTTATCTCTCCAGATAATTGCTTATATCCAGAAAGCAGTAATGAAACACTGTGCTGTACTTCTGGAGTTTGTAGACAGAATAAGGACTTTATTGTTGTTAAATATGGCTTATTCTGTGTTTCTGTATCTGTAAAAGTTAAAAAATGAAAATGAACTCACCCTCAGGCCATCCAAGATGTAGATGAGTGTTTTTTTGTGTTAACTTCAAACCATTGCTTCTGGCTAAAATACGAGTCCTTTATCCATAATATTGCTTTCTCCATTGAAAAGTCGTCTCGTCTGAATCAGGAGAGAAATATGCACTGATCATGCACAGTTTACAAGTCCAAAACAGTTCTAGATAAAAATGTGGGTGCATTTTGATGTGAGAGGACAGCAGTGGAACTCTCATTCATACAGCACCCATTTACTGCAGAGGATCCATTGATGATGTAATGTGATGTCCCCCCCCCCCATAAAGAAACAAACTCATTTACATCTTGGGTGACCTGAGAGTTAATTTTCAGCAAATTTTAAGATTTCTATAATGAATCAATTGACATTTTCTAGTTATGTATGGCATTGGCTTGGCTGGTTGTGGTGTTATTATGGCTGTTGATCTCTGCAGGTGTCTGGGGAACGCATTTTTGCAGATGTGGCTCGTGACGTGTTGCTTTACGTCTCCAGAGACCTAAGCGACATGGTGAGTTGTCTCCCCCTCATTAGATCCCGCATTAGGCATCAATCATGCTGAATCAGCACCAACCCACAAATGCACGGAAGAATCGCCCAGGTCAGAGCCCTTTTTGTGGTCAACCCTCCTCCACTATCCAGCACAGGGTGCCAGCCTTCTTGTGATGATGAATGGTTTGATGACAAACACAATTAAAACCCCCTCAAATTTTTTAAATCATATTTTTGAAGATTTATGGAGTAATTAGGTACCAACAATGCTTACCTTGAACCTTATTTATCTATTCTTTTTTTGGTTGTGAGAGATACATTAGAGGTCAGTGTTTTCCTCGACCCAAAATAAACATGTTTGGAAAAAAAAAACATAAAATAGCTGAAAACGTTGCATGCTCTCTGTACTATAAATCATCCCCTTGTTATTATTCTGTAAATGACAACCAGAGGTTCACTGTGTGCTGTAGTTATGTAAGGTAACATGTTTTAACAAGATAACTTGTGGCCAAGAAGTAATGATCCCCTCAAGAAACACAATGTACCTTTCGAAAACAGCCTATAAGTGACAAAAAAAGAAATAAAACACATTTGATTGAGCATTGTGCTGCCCTCTGCAGTCTGGTGGCTTCTATAGCGCTGAGGATGCAGATTCCTTTCCTACGGTGGAATCCATTGAGAAGAGAGAAGGAGCGTTTTGTGTGTGGACAGCAGGAGAGATCAGAGAGCTGCTTCCTGACATTGTGAAAGGTGCCACAGGAGCCATAACACAGGCGAATATCTTCATGCATCATTACGGTGTGAAAGAGCAAGGCAACGTGGACCCCGCTCAGGTTCGGGAATTTGAGGTTTTTATGAGAGCCAGAACATCTCTAACCATGTTAGAAAGATTCTTAGCTACCAAAAAAAAAATATATATGTTTATGTATTTGAAGAATTATTTTGGATTAATTTTCTAAGCATGTTCTTCCATTTCCTTACAAAATGTTTTGCTTTTCCCTTGCTGTAATAAAAAAAATAAGGATATAGAAAAATAATGTGTCAAATAGTTATAAATATTATTTGCAAATTTACAGTTCAACTACTAAAATAATTATTGAAATACTATTACAAAAGAAAAGTTTTGCAAATATCTTTAGCTACACACTGTCAAATGAACAACCAGTCAATAATAATAATGTTTTGCAAACCATAAAACAAATTTCAAACTAGGTTGGTACTGCACTGAAACTTACTTCACTAATGATAAAAAAGTATGTTCTAGTAGAATGAATGTACACAACACATTTAATGTATACAACACCTAATTTGTGAACAAAGCAGATTATTTGTTTTTAATGGCAGGGATTTTTGTTTGCTATGTGCATTTACTGATTTGTTACTAAAACTTGTGCTCTTGGTGTTTTTGTAGGACCCCCATGGAGAGCTCCAGGGTCAAAATGTGCTGATTGTGCGTTACTCCGTGGAGCTCACCGCTGCTCACTTTGGCATCAGCGTGGACAGACTGTCTGAGCTGCTGTCCGATGCCAGAGCCAAGCTGGCCGAGGTACGGAGAGCACGCCCACCTCCTCACCTGGACACCAAAATGCTAGCTTCCTGGAATGGTAAGTTTCCCACATCCTGATTGGAAGAAAGTAAATGTGTCAGCCAGTAATATACTACTGGAAATCCCAGCGCACTGAACCAGGAAAATACTCTAATTAGAGTTAATTGCTTTTCTTAGAGTGTTTTGAAATGGAAACAGTCATCAATTAATCAATGAGAGGCTGAGGCATGAAGAAAAATCACAATGCTTGCATCCCCCAAAGCTATATGTACCCCCTTCCTGTCTTTACAATTTTATTGATTTCATTTTGCAAACAAGGTCCAGTGTTCGACAAGCTCCGTAAATGTTTTTTTTTTTCTCGACTGGGTTTGCCTTAATAGCAGCACTATAATGTTAGAGTTGTTTCATGGGGTGCTTAGATGTGGTGCCAAGCCTTTAAAAACCTACAGAGGGGACCTCTAGGTTGTGGTCTTTGCCCTCGTTGTCTTTAATGAAAGGATATCAAAGCATTCACAGGGTTCCAAGGCCCCTTGGTAGCTCTGGCTGACAAAAGTGCTCAAAGAATAGTGACTAATGAGCTGATATCTTAATTAAAGAGAACATGAGACATTGTTTAATGAAACTTTCCTTCCTGAGCTATGCTCCATTACATTCTTAATTCATACCGACTGGATATTGGTACCTGCAGAGGATCTCTCCGCATTAATCAAACCTGATAGGCCCACTCGCATAGCCGTGAGACATGTCAGGGCTACAGGCACATGGAGCTCTGACAGGACTATTGTTAGTGATCCTCAGCCCTCTGAACACATTAGGTCTTATAGTCTCTTAATGTCTCCTTCAAAACTCCTCTGTCTTGGCTGGCACCTACTGCACCTTTATCAAAACGTTTTTAGCCCTTGTTGGGGGCGAGTTTCATTATCTGAAAGGCAGAACTCTTCCAGAAAGTTTTAAATAAGCAGGTTGTTGAGTTTGATTGCCCAAGTACTTTTGCTGGAGAAACCACAGACAGAAAATGGCTTTGGCATTCCAAGAAACTTGTTTTCTAAATTGAACACGGTCAGGTTTTCCAAAGCTTGTAATCTGTGTCCACTCCCATTTCTTTGGTTGGTCAGGACTGATGCTGTCCGGGTTTGCACGTGTCGGAGCCGTGCTGGGCGACAAGGCTCTGCTGGAAAGAGCTGAGCGAGCAGCTTGTTTTCTCCGAGAACACCTGTGGGACGAAGAGGGCCAGAGGATTCTCCATTCCTGTTACCGTGGAGATAATATGGAGGTGGAGCAAGCGTAAGGAACATTTCTGGCTGTCCCAAAATAAAATGTATTCAGCCTGCAAAAGCACTGAGACTGATATAAGAATAGTTATAGATTGTAAACTGCTAGTTTGTTAGCATCAATCTAATTTCCCAAAATTATGAAAAGAAAAGCCTATTTAAAATAGGAAACTTAATTGGGATGTTAATTTGGCAAGTTTGTCAATGGAGAATATAGAAAGGGTGTTTGGGGATGTTTTTATGTTATTACATATTATTATCACGGATGTTGTTAACTAAAACTATTCAAATCTTACATTTAAATGAAAATTAGAAGTGATGTTTTGGCAACTAACTAAACTAAGTTAAGTTGAAGTTGAAGTTGAAGTACTAAAATTAGTAAAACTACAACTGAAATTAAAAATAAATTAAAATTTGAAATATTTAAAGAATAATAAAAATGACAAGCACATAACAAAATTACTAAAACTGACATTCAAATGAAAACAAAAAATTAATTAACATCTTAATAAATTCTATAATAGTGTAGCGAATCAGCTCATGGGGAAATATGAATAATTAACCATAACTAGTTATAATTAACTTCATATTTTAGATCCACTGTAGATATTTAGCTGACCACTCAGGGTCAACTGTCTTGTCAATTCTAAGACGTTAATTTCCTGGTTAAGGGAAATAACTTTCTTACTGTACAATTCTATAAGCTTGTAACGTAAATCTGCATGTATATAAATAATGCTAAAATAACACACTGATTATGAGGAAGGTGTATGTACTTTTACAGTAGGCCAAGAAAACTAGCACACATTCTTGCTTCCAGGTCTTAATTGCCTGGGCACATATCCTGCCAATGTAGATATTACCCAGAATCAGCACAGTACAAAGCTTTTCAATGAAATCGCCCACAGACACCCACACAAATTCACTGGCCTCATTCTTGGGGTAAACTCTCATTTGTACCTCTCATTAACACACTGTGTCAGCAGCACATCGGTCATCCCACAATGCTGAGTGTGCTTCTCAGGTCACACTGATCATTTTTATAAGTTAACCCACACACCATTTGTAACTGATTTCAAATGGCTGTTTTCAGACCTTTTTCATTGAGTGCTCCACAATGGGATAATAAAGAAGTAGCTTTGTCATTTTGTCACATCGCATAATGCTTAATCAGGAACACTCCCTCTATAATCATCTGATTGGCCTTAATACTTTGAATTTAGCATAGGATGAGATGTTTCTTCTCGTGCAGTTCTGCTCCGTTGTGTTTGCATAAGGGAGCTGAAAAATTCTGCGTCAGTTTGTTTTTAATTTCCTTTGGAGAATTTCCCAGCAAGAAGATGAATTACTGAGGAATTAGTTGTGTTTCTTGCCACCTGATTTCATCCATTCAAGAGGCACTACTGTCTTGCATTGTTCCTCACTTTGAATATTCCTCATTCAAAGAGATAGTTCTCCAAAAATGAAATGGTCATTATTTACTCTCAAGCCGTTTAAGATCCCATCGGAAATTCTGAAAATTGTACTGGTCGCTTTTTTCCATGCAGTTAAAGTGAATGGGGCGGAAGCTTTCAAGCTGCAAGAAAAGACACAAAAGCACCATATGGGGAAGTCGTGGCCTAATGGTTAGAGAGTCGGACTCGTAACCCAAGGTTGCGGGTTCGAGTCTCGTACCGGCAGGGATTGTGGGTGGGGGGAGTGAATGTACAGCGCTCTCTCCCACCTTCAATACCACGGCTGAGGTGACGACTTGACCAAGGCACCGAACCCCCAACTGCTCCCCGTATGTGTGTTCACGGTGTGTGTGTGTTCACTGCTGTGTGTGTGCACTTTGGATGGGATAAATGCAGAGCACTAATTCCGAGTATGGGTCACTTGGCCACATGTCACGTCACTTTCACTTTCATATCGGTATTATAAAGTAGTCCAGTGCAACTAATTTGGTATATTCCAAATCTTCTTCAGGTCTGAATCAGTTTGATTTGTAAATGAATTGTTCAGACTGGTTATGTGAACCAGATGAATGGATTCAACACAAAAGAAGGTTTCATTCACAAATCAGACATCAACTACTGTCATGAAATCTGCCCTAACTTGCCCTGGCTTCTTGTTGAACTCAAGATTTTCAATGAATAATGGTTTAACATTCACTCTGTTTCTCACATAAAGCTATCATATGATGTGGAATATGGTGTGTGAGTCATATGGACCACTTTTATTATACTTTTATGGTGCCTTTTGGAGCTTGAAAGCTTTAGACTCATCGTAATTGCTTGGAAAAGAGCATGGAAAACAGCCTTTGCTTTTGTCTTCTGCGGAAGAAAGAAAGTCATGTGGGTTTGGAACGACATGAAGGTGAGTAAATGATGACAGAATGTTCATTTTGGGGTGAACTAATCCTTTAAAGAGCCCTGTGCAATGCAGTGAAAACATTTAAAGAGAAATCTGGCATGAATGTTTGATGAGAATGAGACGGGTTACCTGACTGTTATACTTCTCAAATGGAATTAAGGGCCTTATATTGTAATTGAAGAAATATGCTATAGTATCTGGGCCAGGTAAAAAATGTAGTGCCAGGTGAATTATTCATGAACCATCCAGTGGCTGTGCTGTTATTCCAAGGAATGTGGCAAATGGTCCAAATCTTGTTCAGCTGTATAAAAATCATACTGCATTGTGAGTAGATCTATCAGTTTGGAACAAGAAGCCTTCTGGCTCCTGAGATAGATAGAGGTTAGGCTCTTTTTTATAGCTTTGGTCTCATGACAGGTTTGTGTGGAAGTTATGATGTGGCTTTGCTGCACTTTAAAGAGACTGTATCACCTGGTGAGAATACAGAGAACGAACAAGGAGGGAATGGAAAAATCCAGGGAGAGCTGTTCATTAAAAATTGACTGGCAGGCTGATTTGTTTGTTGTCTTACAGAGAAGAAACTAAAACAGAGGAGTCATATTTTTCTCTGAACCTATAAACCGAGCTGTGGGTCGAGAATACCTGAGAAGAAACTTACCTCATGGTCCAATAAAGGTCTAGTTAGCATAGACTGTTTAGCCACTACTACTAGATGCCATAACCATAGACTCAGCATTTGCCATTTATATTATAATAGATATTTAATACCAGTGCTCAGCGTTTTTGGATATTTCCATCTGAGTTAGTGTCACTGATATGACGGATTTCTCCAAGTATTGTAGACCTCCTTGGGTTCAACTTTGAAGCACAAATGTTTAGTACCTAGTCACCAGGTTTTTATCCAAATTCACCTGGCACTTATTGTACATGACATTTGAATAGTGCATTAGAGCTGACAGCTTGAGACAATGACATGGTATGGGTCAGATGTTGAGGGCGCTCTGCAAACACTTCATGACATATTTCATCCCTTGGAATGTCTGTTGTTTGAACTAAGAATTATGGAGGTTAAGTTCCTAGCTTTAGACCCGTCTCGTCTGTCCTGCTGCCGACACTGTACTATCTTCAGACCTGTCACTATCTGTTTCCTCACACTCAGCTGGCTACAGTGCCACCTCTATTCAAGGGTCTGAGAACAAGGGATGAAGGGCCTTGATGTGATCTGAATCAAATTTATTTTAAACATCAAAGACTTTTGCAATCTTTTTGGGTGACACCACCTCAAAAGGAATTTCAAATGGCTTTTATACCACAAAGGTCCTGCTAAATGTCTTTGTATGCATTTCAATCAGTGATTTGGTAGGGCATGTCATACTTACTGACTGCTTAACCGTCTGAATCTCACCCTTTTTTTGTCATGCTTACTGATTAAAGAGACAGATCACCCATATATTTTATAATGTATGTAATTCCAAACCTGTTTATTAAACAAAATGTTCAAATTCCTCTTTTTGCATACAGTGTAAGTAGAACATTCGCTTCCACCCCCCCCCCCCCCCCCCCCCCCGCACCCCACCC